>NC_043701.1:11537943-11550167 GCF_006229205.1 Suricata suricatta | reverse complement strand
CCAGATAACATCATGGGCATTCATGGACCACACCAGATTCAATACCTATAGTAATCAGTAATCCCTTGATTACTGGATTGTTTATGTGACTAAAACTGGTGACTGCCCAAACTCAAACTTGGTCAAAGCTGAAGGCCATCTCATGTCTATATATTTCCATATTCCACATAAGCACACTAGGGACACAGGCAAGAAGAGACGTCATCATGGGCCAGAGAAAGAAAGAGCCATCTTGATGATCTAGGAGGACAGATAGGGTTATTACCCCAAGTGCTGAGTGCCTGTCCACAAAAGAAGGAATGGGAGGATATTATCCTTACTTGCCTGCCTCAAGTCTGCTAACTGACCCTTGCATCTGCCATTGCTTCCCTCTTTCTACTCTGTTCTCCCCATAACTGCTTGAGTGACCTTTTAAAACACAGATTGGATCAGGTCTCTCCCCTGATTAAAACCTTCTGATTGCTCATTCATTGGTCATGTCCCAAGTGCTGTAAGGATCTATATAATTTCTAGAAATGTTTTTCTCTAACGTTGTGTTTGTTTCCCTTCTTTCACCCCTTGCTGTCCAGCAGCAGTGACATTCTTTTAGTTCTTTCAAGGACTTTAGTGTATGCCGCTGCACCTCTTAGAGGGCTCCCTCCATTCCCACCCAGTTTTGCCTTGCTCATGCCAGACATCAGTTAATGGTCACTTTCTTATAGATGCTTTCCCTAACCTCCACAGACATATTCAGGTTCCCTGTCAGGTGCTCTCCAAATCCCTTTGTAGTAGATGCTATGTTCCTTCCCCAGATGCCCCTCAGGACAAAGGTACTTACTCCCACTCCATAGCTGAGCTTATCCCTGGAAATTGCTCTCCGTTAAAAATAAATGACTCCACCAAGATTATAGCCTTTCCTCTATGATGGCCTGCACCCAATGACCTGTAGGTGTAGGAGTGCAAGTGTCCAGCTCCTATGCTTGCTTTAGGGACACGGCCCGGACAATTCTAGAGAGCCACCCTAGCTCCAGAGCTCCCCGTGGAATTGGTTCCTCCTGGGATTGAAGTCTGTGTGGCAACTTCACCCATCACCAGTCAGCTTCCCCTCTGCCCAAACATATTCTCCCCCACACTTTTACAAGTCTTGTCTCAAAGATCACTCCCAGATTGAAGACAACCTCATAATTTCTTTCTTGAGTGATTCATGATTTTAATTATGTATGTTTTATGTGTGTGTGGTTTTACTCTGTATGGTATATCTCTTCACCAAATATGCTCTATCAGGGAAGAGACCATGTCCACTTGCTTCCTGCTATATTGTCAGCATGTTGTCTGAAAGATATGTGTTACTCAACAAATGTTCTTGCTGAATGTTCTGTTCTTAATTTTCAGTCAAGTTAGACTCTTTCATAGTTTCAAAAAAACTATATTTTTCTTTTGTGAATTTACCAATTTAGAAGAGCAAAGCAAACCTTTATTTAAAAAAAAATTGGGGGTGCCTGGGTGGCTCAGTCAGTTAAGCGTTCGACTTCAGCTCAGGTCATGATCTCACGGTTTGTGGGTTCAAGCCCCACGTCGGGTTCTGTGCTGACAGCTCAGAGCATGGAGCCTGCTTCAGATTCTGTTTCTCCCTTTCTCTCTGCCCCTCCCCCATTCATGCTCTATCTCTCTCTGTCTCAAAAATAAATCAACTATAAAAAATAAATTTAAAAAATTTTAAATTGGGTCACCTGGGTGGCTCAGTCAGTTAAGCCTCTTACTCTTGATTTCAACTCAGGTCATGATCTCAAGGGTTCATGAGGTTGAGCCCTGTGTTGGGCTCTGCACTGACAGCATGGAGCTTGAGATTCTCTCTCCCTCTCTCTCTGCCTCTCCTTTCCTCACTGCTATCAGTGTAAGGCCTGCTTTAGATCCTCTATACCTCTCACTGTCTCTCTGTCTCTCTCTCTTTCTCAAAAATGAGTAAACATTTATTTAAAAAAATATTTTTTCATGAGGTTATCAGGAGACTTAAATCAGATGAAGAAAGAATTAACAGACAAGAATAGACCATAGTGTATAGGCACAGCATATGCTTACTGAGTTTGTCATGAATTACTAGGGCCATAATATTTTATATTCCTATCATAAATGAATAAAAGCTCTATTCATCAGAATTCACATAAACACTTAGGATTCTTAGAATTTTACTTTTTTCCAATCAGATGGAAAGGATATGGCTGATTTCTGAGTATATTTTGGCAAGTTGTTTAATGTCTTATTTAATTTTTTTAATGTTTATTTACTCTGAGAGACAGAGAGAGAGCATGAGCAGGGAGGGGCAGAGAGAGGGAGACACAGAATCTGAAGCAGACTCCAAGCTGTCACCACAGAGCCTGACAAGGGGCTCAAACTCACACACCATGAGATCATAACCTGAGCCAAAGTTGAACATTTAACCGACTGAGCCACTCAGGCACCCCTGTTTAATGTCTTATTTAGTTTCTATATTCTTATCTATTAAGTGAACACAATACTACTTACCTAACAGGTTATTGCCAGGATTGAATAAAAACATATAGAAATTACAAGGTACTTAGTACACAATCAAATACTTCTTTCCTTCCATCTATATGATTCCAAAACATTCAGCAAAGTTTCTTATGCAGTAGATATTCAATGTATAAAAATCAAGCAAATGTTATAAAAGTTATATTCAGCATGTATACTGAAAAAGTTCCTCATGTTCATGGAGCAAAATAACAAAGAAGTTTAAGAGCAAATTTTGGAATCACATAAACCTACATCAAATTGTATTCCTGTTCAGTTTAAAAAATTATCATCAATGTTAATAAAATAGTGGAGTAATTTCTATTAGGAAAAAATAAAATAAATATTTGCAGTGGCTATGCAAAAGATAGATGTTTTAATTACATACCACTCTTTTTTTCCCTCCTTATCCCCTAGTAATGAACATTAGTTTATACTAGAATATTTCATATTTTGAGGCTCCTAGGTGGCTCAGTCATCAAGCATCGGAGTCTTGATTTGGGCTTAGGTCATATTGCCAGGGTCTTGCCACCTAGCCCCGAGTCAGATTCTAGCGCTGGGAGCAGAACCTGCTTGGGATTCTCCTCTCTTCCTCATTTCCCCTCCCCTGCTTTCACTCACACACTCTCTCTCTCTCTCTTCCAAAAATTTTAAAATAAAAAAAATTTAGGGGCTCCTGGATGATTCGGTTGGTTAAGCGTCCAACTCTTGATATGGGCTCAGGTCAGGATCTCACAATTTGTGAATTCCAGCTGCCGGTTGAGTTCTGTGATAACAGCACAGAGCCCACTTGGAATGTAGTCTCTCCGTCTTCCACTGCCCCTCCCATGATCTCTCTCTCTCTGTCTCTCTGACTCTCTCTCTCTCTGTCTCTCTCTCTCTGTCTCTCTGACTCTCTCTCTCTCTCTCTCTCTCTCTCTCTCTCACACACACACACACACACACACACACACACACACACAATAAATAAATAAAAAAAATTTTTAAAGTTTTTTGAAGAAAAAACATATTTATGCAACACTTAGTATGAATATAATGAAATAACTGTAGGAAATAAAACAGAAAAAAGTGAATGTCTTCTCATGTGTATATAACAGATATGATGTAGGATTAGCATTTTCTTTCACCAAGAAACTTTTCCAGAACAGAGACTACTAAAGAGTTCTCATTAAAAGTAATCTATCCAGTTCTGGTTTTGTTTTAACTATGACCATATAACTAAGAATACAAAGTATATGTTAAGAAGCACACATTTAAAATAAGTTAAAAAGTTGCAACACATCACATCTGAGATACATCCAATATAACTGAGATTCAAATATGGTAATTACATGTGAATTAGGAGTTTAAATAAAAGTCTGTAACTAGTGTTTTTTAATTCATTTTTTAGATGACTGCATCCCCGAGATACAGGAGAAGAATGGAAATGATGGAGGACAAGGGGAAGAATAGGAAATGTATTAGCAGTGGGTCGTCAGAGTCTGATTCAGGGGAAAGGGAAAAGAGGGGAAGGGAAAGAAGGAGAAAGAAAGGAACAGGAGAGCTCAAGGACAAGGGAAAGAGGAAGATGAAAGAATACAGTGGAAGATGAACAAAGGATGATCAGGGCAGGGTGCAATGGGCATGGGTGATGACAGGCTCAGAAACCAAAGAAACTGATGAGGACAGTGAGGCTCTCTTCTCTGTCCTCCTAATTTGCCTCCACCAGCCCAGGGACAATGTAAGCAGTGCAAAATCCTTGTGTAATTTAGTAAAGGTATTCTTTCTGGATTACGGAAGGAGAAAAAGTACTTTTCTGGTGAGAGAAGACCTGAGGATAGGAGCCTGGAGGCAGGGAGATATCTTTGTGTCTGTCTTCAACAGGTTCTGCACTCAATGCAGCCCCATCACAACCCATTGGTTGGCTAGCAGAACACGGGACAGATTAAGACCCCACTCCATTCCTCATCTGGTACCCATATGAGGTAATATAAGCTATATCATGGTCGGTGGACTTCTCGGTCTTCACCAAATGGGAAGGCATCCTCACACAGTACTCTTTGCAATCTTATGGAACACTGTCACTCACTGCTGGGTGGCTCAATATCTTCACCCAGTACAGGGTTGGCAGGAAGTTCTGTTTACATTTTAATCAACACCTTCCTGGGGCACCTGGGTGGTTCAGTGAGTCAAGTGTCTGACTCTTTAATTTTGCTCACGTCAAAATCTTAAGGTAGCGAGGTCCAGCCCTACCTGTGTCACTGATAGTGTGAAGCCTGCTTGGGATTCTCTCTCTCTGCGCTCTCTCTCTCTCTCTTTTTTTCCCTGCCCCTCCACCCTTTCACATACATTCTCACTTTCTTTTTTTAAATATAATTTATTGTCAACTTGGTTTCCATACAACACTCAGTGCTCATCCCAACAAGTGCCCTCCTCAATGCAATTCACCAACTTTCCCCTTTACCCCAGGCCCCCATCAACCCTCATGTTGTTCTCAATATTCTAGAGTCTCCTATGGGTTGCTTCGTTCCCTCTCTGTACCTTTTTTATTTTAACCCTTCCCTTTCCTCATGGTCTTATGTTAAGTTTCTCAAGATCCATATATGAGTGAAAACATATGGTATATGTCTTTCTCTGTATGACTTATTTCACATAGAATAATACCTTCTAGTTCTATCTACAATGCTGCAAATGGCCAGATTTCATTCTTTCTCATTGCCAAGTAGTATTACTTTGTATATATAAGCGACATCTTTTTTATCCATTCATCAGCTGATGGACATTTAGGCTCTTTCCTTGGTTTGGCTATTGCCGAAAGTGCTGCTATAAACATTGAGGTATGTGTGTCCCTATGCATCAGCACTTCTGTATCACTTGGGTAAATCCCTAGAAGAGCTATTGCTGGGTCATAGGGTAGTTCTAGTGTTAATTTTTTTGAGAAACCTCCATACTGTTTTCCAGGACAGTTGCATCAGGTTACATTCCCACCAACAGTGCAAGAGGGTTCAGGTTTCTTCACATACACATTCTCTCTTTCAAAATAAATAAGTTTTTATAAGAAAATAAATAATAAAAATAATTTTAAATTCCACCTTCAAATCGCTTCCTCCAACATAATGAGCTTCCTACCATTGCATTGCCATAAAACCATGCCCTGGATTCTTGAAGAGCTGCAAGTTAAGAGTGTAGCTTCTCATTTCTTTGATGCTTCTCATTGAGAAAATCTATGACAGGGTACTGAGACACTTGGATTTGGGAGACACAGAACCAGAGGCGTCATGAAGCCAAAAGTCTGGGTCTGGGAGTAGTGGCAACAGACATAGATGCTTTAAGCAGTTGTAAAACCCAGGATGATCTCTCTAAAATTAGTCATTTAATTCTTACTTGTCTCAATCCCCATATGTCCCCAAATATTTCATATCATTACATTGCTACAACTTACTAAAAGAAAAGTATTCCAATCCCCATTCCTCCACTCTAGATTGGTTCTGTGGCAAAGACTATATAACATTGTATGAACTTCACAGTAGCAATGGTTCCAGGATAACATAATAAACCAGCAGAGAACAGGAGAACCATAGAATATTTAAAGTGCATACAGCGATCATGCCAAGAAACTGCACAAAAATATAGGAATATCCCTACAACAGCTGATAAACAAAGTGAGCATCTCCTCCTTGGTACTGATTATGCCAGGTGCCTCCTCTCCCTTTCTTCCCACTTCTTTCCTTCCCTGGGAAATACAGTCTCAAAAATGCATTGTAGGATAACTAACTCAACTATAGAAAGCTACAAACATGTATATATTACCTTTCTTTAATCTTCCCAGTTCCCAAGGATATGCCTCCATTGTTGAGGAGGGGAACCATCAGAAACTGAGGAATGAGATTCTAGTGGGCAGAGAATGGGTTTCATTTTTATCTGCCATGTCTTCTTCAATGGCCCTGATTAGAAGTCATACACTATTGATCTTTGAAGGGATAATAATGATAAGAGGGGAGCAAGGGTTTTCTAGGTTACTGAATAACCTATAGTGAGGACATTATCACAAAACTGATGTAGAGAGATTTAATCCCTAACCAGTTGACAGCATCGTTTCATGCCATCCCGAAGGACTTCTTTGACTTTGTCATTCCTCAAGGTGAAGATAAAAGGGTTCATTAAAGGGGTAACAACAGAAATAAACAGGGAAACTATTTTGTTGTACTCAGCAGCTTGTGTTTGCTTAGGTTTCACATAGAGGAACAAGCAGCTGCCATAGCCAATTACAACAAAGGTGAAGTGAGAGGCACACGTAGAGAAGGCTTTCCTCCGGCCCGAGGCGGTGGGGATCTTGAGGATGGTAGAGATGATGTAGGTGTAGGAGACAATTGTTGGGGCCAGCGAACCAATGACAATGACAACAGCCATTAAGAAGAGAACAAACTCTGTGAAAAGAGTGTCACCACAGGATAGTTTGAACAGTTGCCCACGCTCACAAAAAAAGTGGTCTAACAGATTTGACTTGCAGAAGGTAAACTGAAATGTGGCATAGACTGGCCATATTTCAGAAAGGAACCCAAACACCCATGATACAATGACCACCCAGATGCAGGTGTGGCTGTTCATAATGATGTTGTACCTCAAAGGGTTACAGACAGCCACGTAACGGTCTACAGCCATTGCTCCTACTAAGACAAACTCTGTGGTCCCCACAGCAAGGTATAGGAAGAGTTGGGTGACACATGCAGCCAGAGATATTGTCTGCATCCCAGGGAGCAGCAATCCCCAAAGCATCATGGGCACGATGATGGATGTGATCAGGATCTCCAAGGCAGAGAGATGACCAAGGAAAAAATACATGGGGGACTGCAGACGTTTATCAACACAGACAATCACGATGATGACCATGTTTCCCATTAATGTCACTGAGTAGAAGAAAAAGAATATGACAAAAAGAATGTAGTGTAGTTCTTGGGACCCAGGGAAGCCTAGAAGGCAGAACTCAGTGGCACTAGAGAGATTGCTCATCATTTGCTCCTTGTTTCTGCTCCTTGTAAAACCTAGAGCTCAAAGACTGGTAACATGGTTCACATGGTCCTGTTCTCCAAAGAGAAGGAAGACAGGTTAGGATGAGAAACTATTTCCAACCTGAAGACCAGGTGATATGCTCCTACTGCCATGCTCTGCTCAAGGACAGACCTCAGCGTGGTCACCTCCAATCTAGCTCAAGACTGTCTGGACTGCACGAAGACTCCTTCATCTCTATTGAGGATAAAAACCTTCCTTGTCTTTTTACACCACTGGATATGCCTTCTCTCAGGGGACTCTCAGAGGATAAGAGTGTTTAAACAGGCCACTTATAAAGGTAGATTGATCAGCCACGCCAGTCCTGAGACTGTCTCACTTCTTATGTTAACTGTAGCAGATGACATAACATAAGGGTATTCTAGGTGATGTTCGAAACATGGAACATTAAATCTTATACTTCAACCTTACTGGTATTGTCTAGACCCATCTTGGGGTAGTAGAAAAGCAGCAAAGTACTGAAAGCAACCTCCCTGCTTTTCTCAGATCATAAACTTCCATTGTACAGAGCAGAAACATCTATAAATGAGAGCACTGGAGCTTGAAATAATTTCCCAGGGCAGAATCATTCTTCACTAACCCCATGTGCTTTGCAAAATGTTGGAAGAGAGGAAAGTGGCACCTGGCACTGACAAGGATAGATCTGAGGCCAGTAGCCCCTGTGGATGTCTGGATCTCAACCTCCTACTTTATCCATTCCAATATTCAAATGTCATCTCCTCAGAGGACTCTTTCCAGTAACTCTACACAAATTAGGAATAACTTGTTCATTTTTGGACTTCATTGTTACCTGATATGATATATATACTAATTTCCTTCCTTCATTTAACATTAAGCAAATGCAGTGGTGAATAGAACAAAACTTCCTGCCTCTAGAGCTTACACTCAAGGGGAGGGTGGACATTAGATTATATTCAAGATGAGTAAGTAAGATTGTGATGCTAGTCTATTTATCATGCTGAAATAAATGTTAGGCAAGGGAAAAGGACAGGAAATTTAATTTCATTTATTCATAGTTCATCTATGATATTAGAATATAAACTCTATGAAGGCAAGGTCATGTTTGTATATAAAATATTCTTGAGCTATAGTCATGCTGATAAATTTTTGTACATGATGGATGCTTGGATGTGTGCCATATGATTAAATAGTACTTGATCCTCATTAAAGTAGTTGGGCCATACCCCCTGGAGCCTACTCCTCTTAATTTGCCTTCATGGCTCACATTATCATTTTCCCTTCCTCACTTCCCTTCCTCATGCCACCTTCTCTAATCCTCTGTGAGTTGGAATTATGGGCAAACAGGTTAAGAAAGTACTGTTGGTTTGTTCATTTTAGCCATTCTGACTGGCATGAGGTGGTACCTCAGTGTGGTTTTGATTTGTATTTCCCTGAGGAGGAGTGATGCTGAGCATCGTTTCATGTGCCTGTAGGCCATCTGGATGTCCTCTTTAGAGAAGCGTGTGTTTATGAGGGAGTCATGCTAAGCGAAATAAGTCAGGCGGAGAAGGACAGATACCATATGTTTGCACTCATAGGTCTAACAGGAGAAACCTAACAGAGGACCATAGGGAAGGGAAGGGGGAAAGAGAGTTGGGGAGAGAGAGGAACGCAAAACCTGAGAGACTATTGAATACTGAAAAGGAACCAAGGGTTGAAGGGGGAGGGGAAGGGTGAAGGGAGGTGGTTGTAATGGAGGAGGGCACTTGTGGGGAAGAGCACTGGGTGTTATATGGAAACCAATTTGACAATAAACTATTAAAAATAAATTGATAAAAAGAAAGTACTGTTGGGATGCTCAGTGATTTGCATTTCTACAATGTCCGCATAAAGGGGAACTAGGTGAAAAAAATATAGAAGAATCTTAGCATTGACTGTTCTTAATATTGGAATGGAGAAGAAATAAATCTGCTCTTTGCTGTGTAGAGGGGATTTGGAGATGACCTCAACCACTCTTTAGGCTCTGGGCATCCTTTGCTCTAAAAGATAGCCAAGCCCAGAACTCCAATTTGATCTTCTACTCTTTCCTTCCTAAAGAAAAATCCTGAGAAACTACTCACCTCCATGGAAGGGCCTCTCCACCCTTCTCAAGCTCTCCAGGGTTTGGATAACTTGTCTGGGTCCTGCTGATGAATATATAGGGGCCACAGCAACTTACTCAGAAGGAGCTGAGTAAAAAGTCCAGAAATACCAGCACTGTGGGAGCTGAGGGTCTCTTTCTCTCTCCTTCCCTTCCACTACCCTCCCTCCCAAAGGGACTTAGTCACTGAGGTACCTGTTCTTAATTAGCCCAGGTTCAGGGCGTCCCTAAGCAATCAGACTGCAGAAAGCAGAGCAAACTTTTAGTTATTCTCATTTCTGACCAATTAAGTGTCAGAACTTTCTAAACTTTTTGCTTAATGAAGAAACCTGAAATCTCACCAATTGGTTTTTAATACCAATACTGCCTCCTCAAAAGTCCCAAGTCTAGGTTTCAAGAGACATCTCAGACTCTAAGCAGATCACCCCTTCTGTCCTATATCCTAGACTCTTCCCCAATTCTCTTAGCTATTCAGAGAAAAAATCATCCACCCACCGCCAATAGGACACATTACAATTGGCAGCTAAAATGTGCACCAATATCCTAAAAGCATGAATATTGGTCTCAGTCAAAGCCTTAATTTCACCAGAAATCCCCGTTTCCTTCTTTATTCATTTCATAGAGAGGCTCCTGCTCCTAACCATGAGGACCTTCCTGAAAACCAGGGAGTTTCTACCTCCAAATCATACTCCACTCTCTGCTATTGTCTCACATTTCCACTCTTATGAACACACACACATGCATCTGTATGCATTCAAGCAAGATACTTACATTTATTTCTGTGGTGTGTCTATGATTGCCAGCTGGCCACTTCCAAGTGGGAGGCATAAGGACAGGCAACGTAGGCAGTTATATTTACAACCTGAACCAACTGACAAATGTAAATTTTAAATCTGCTTTGTGCTAGAGTGAGACAGAAAAAGTGGCACCTATGAAATATTTATCTGGATTTGGGACTTCATTTGAAGTATACCTGTTAAATCTGAGAATGTCAATCGATGCAGAAGGGTATAAATTGGGAGTAATCTTCCTCCCCATTTCTGACATTGTCAAGCCCAATCAAATTGCCATTCAATATTATAAAAACTTTATAAGTATGTATCTGTATATTCTTTATAGAATATGCTGTGAAAATCTATCTCTCTCACTTAACAATATATTTTTAAATGTATATATAAATAGATATATAAAGCATATCTACCCATGCTGCCCACTTTTATTTCTGCATAGTGCTCCATTATATGCATCCCCAATCTTTATTAGTTAGCTATCTACTGATCATTGATTATTGTTGGTTTAATTTTTTGTGGAAAAATGAAGCTATAAATATATTTATATCTTCCTAACTCCATACACATTGATATTTCTGATAAATCCCTAGACTGGGCATTTCTAGGCTAAAAGATAGATCTATTTAAGGCTATTGGTTTCTATTAACACCAATCCAAAGATTTTTGGATTGATTCACATGACACTAAGACTGTGTGATAAGAGTACTCTTGATTTCCTGATCTGCTACTAACCAAAGATATGATCATAATTGATTTAAAACTGAAGAGAACAATATTAAGATACCTCAAATGAGAAATCAATTGGAAAACCTATTGAAGTAGAAAATGTTTTGAAAGATAAAAATTACCAAAACTGATAATAAACTCAAGAAATGAAAACTCTGATCTATAATATCAGAAAACACCCTGAGGCTAGGAGTGAAAATGGAGATTGACTCAAAAGGAGCACAAAGAAACCATTAGGGTGGTGAACATGTTGTATAATTTGATTGTGGTAGTTACATGTATGTATAGATTTATTAAAACTCACTGAAATTTACACCTCAAATGGCTGCACTGTTGTATAAAAATTAGCATTTAAATGTTGAAAATATTTAAAAAATTTTTTTAACATGTATTCATTTTTGAGAGAGAGAGAGAGAGAGAGAGACAGAGCATGAGTGGGTGAGGTGCAGAGAGAGAGGGAGACAAAATCTGAAGCAGGCTTCAGGCTCTGAGCTGTCAGCACAGAGCCTGATGAGGGGCTTGAACTCACAGACTACGAGATCATGACCTGAGCCAAAATTGGACACTTAACCGACTGAGTCATCCAGGTGCCCTGAAAATATTTTTTATATAAATCGAAACTATAAACAGGAAAGGGCTCATCATTAGGGGCTTGATGGGTAGAGAAACGAGGTAAGGTTAAGTGAAGTATAAAGGTAACACTGGAGGCTAAAAAAAAAAAAATAGGTAGACAAGGTTAGATATGTTGAATATGGTTGTGGGTTAGATGTGGGGATGGGGAAAGTTAAAAGAACACAAGATGAAGACCAGGCTTAAGTAATCTTCATGGATGTCAGAATGTAATGAGTAATTCCCAGAACATACTCCAAGCAGATGTCTCGTTGACCAAGTTCTATCAACTTTTTTTTTCCATAATATTTTATTGTCAAATTGTTTTCCATACAACACCCAGTGCTCTTCCCCTCAAGTGCCCTCCACCATCACCACCACCTGTCTTCCCCCCTCCCCCCTCCCCCCAACCCTCAGTTCATTCTCAGCTTTCAATAGTCTCTCAAGTTCTGCATCCCTCTCTC
>NC_043701.1:11437550-11537843 GCF_006229205.1 Suricata suricatta | reverse complement strand
CCAGATAACATCATGGGCATTCATGGACCACACCAGATTCAATACCTATAGTAATCAGTAATCCCTTGATTACTGGATTGTTTATGTGACTAAAACTGGTGACTGCCCAAACTCAAACTTGGTCAAAGCTGAAGGCCATCTCATGTCTATATATTTCCATATTCCACATAAGCACACTAGGGACACAGGCAAGAAGAGAAGTCATCATGGGCCAGAGAAAGAAAGAGCCATCTTGATGATCCAGTAGGACAGATAGTTATTACCCCAAGTGCTGAGTGCCTGTCCACAAAAGAAGGAATGGGAGGATATTATCCTTATTTGCCTGCCTCAAGTCTGCTAACTGACCCTTGCATCTGCCATTGCTTCCCTCTTTCTACTCTGTTCTCCCCATAACTGCTTAAGTGATTTTTTTAAAAATAAATTATTGTCACGTTAGCTAATACACAGTGCATACAGTGTAGTCTTGACTTTGGGAGTAGATTTCTGTGATTCATCATTTATATACAACAGCCAGTGCTCATCCCAACAAGTGCACTCTTCAATGCCTATCTCCCATTTTCCCCACCAAACCTCTACCTCTATCAACCTTCAGTTTGTTCTCTGTATTTAAGAGTCTCTTATGGTCTGCCTCCCTCTCTGTTTATAACTTCTTTTTCCTTCCCTTCCCCTATAATCTCCTGTTAAGTTCCTCAAACTTTCATATGTGTGAAAACATGATATCAGTCTTTTTCTTACTGGTTTATTTCACTTAGCATAATAGCCTCCAGTTCCATCCATGTTGTTTCAAATGGCAAGAATGCATTCTTTTTCATCGTAGAGTGGTATTCCATTGTGTGTGTGTGTGTGTGTGTGTGTGTGTGTGTGTGTGTGTGAGTGTATGCCACTTCTTCTTTATCCATTCATCCGTGGGTGGACATTTGGGCTCTTTCCATAATTTGGCTATTGTTCATAGCACTGTTATAAACATTGGGGTACATGTGCCCCTATGAATCAGCACTCCTCTACCCTTTGAATAAATTCCTAGAAGCACTATTGGTGGGTCATAGGGTAATTCTATTTTTGATTTTTTGAGGAACCTCCACACTCTTTCCCAGAGTGGCTGAACCAGTTTGCATTCCCACCAACAGTGCAAGAGGGTTCCCCTTCTCCACATCCTCACCAACATCTGCTGATGCCTCAGTTTTTAATATTAGCCACTCTGACCAGTGTAAGGTGGTATCTCTGTGATTTTGATTTATATTTCCCTGGTGATGAGCGATGTTGAGCATATTTTCATATGTTTGTTAGCCATCCAGATGCCTTCTTTGGAGAAGTGTCTATTCATGTCTTCTGCCCATTTCTTCACTGGATTATTTGTTTTTTGGGTGTTGACTTTAGCAAATTCCTTATAGATTTTTGATACTAAACCTTTATCTAATGTATCATTTGCAAATATCTTCTCCAATTATGTGGGTTGCCTTTTAGTTTTGATAATTAATTCCTTTGCTGTGCAGAAGCTTTTTATCTTGATGAGATCACAATAGTTCATTTTTGCTTTTATTTCCATTGCCTTTGGAGACATGTTGGTTAAGAGAGTGTTGCAGCTGAGGTCAAAGATGTTGTTTCCTGTTTTCTCCTCTAGGATTTTGATGGCTTCCTGTCTCACATTTAGGTCTTTCATCCATTTTAAGTTTATTTTTGTGTATGGTGTAAGAAAGTGGTCCAGTTTCATTCTTCTGCATGTCACTGTCCAGTTCTCCCAGCACTATTTGCTAAAGAGACTGTCTTTTTTCCATTGGATACTCTTTCTGGTTTTGTCAAAGATTAGCTGGCAATACATTTGTGGGTCCATTTCTGTGTTCTCTATTCTATTCCATTGGTCTATGTGTCTGTTTTTGTGTCAATATCATATGGTCTTGATGATTACATCTATGTAGTACAGGCTAAAGTCTGGGATTGTGATGCCTCCAGCTTTGGTTTTGTTTTTCATTACTTTGGCTATTTGGGGTCTTTTATCATTCCATACACATTTTAGGATTGTTTGTTCCAGCTCTGAGAAGAGTGCAGGTGCTATTTTGATTGGTATTGCATTGAATGTGTAGATTACTTTAGGTAGTATTGACATTAAAAATTTTTTAATATTTATTTCTGAGAGAGAGAGAAAGACAAAGAGCAAGTAGGAAAGGACAAAAAGAGAGGAAGATACAGAATCTGAAGTTGGCTCCAGGTACTGAGCTGTCAGCACAGACCCACCCCTCACCCCCCCGTTGGGCTCAAACTCACAAACTGTGAGATCATAACCTGAGTCAAAGTCATTATGTTTAACCAATTGAGCCACCCAGGCACCCTGGGTGGTATTGACATTCTAACAGTATTTGTTCTTCCAATCCATGAGCATAAAATGTTTTTTCATTTTTTTTGTGCCTTCTTCAATTACTTTCATAAGCTTTCTATAGTTTTCAGCATACAGATCTTTTATCTCCTTGGTTAGGTTTATTTCTAAGTATTTTATGGTTCTTGGTGCAATTGTAAATGGGATCTATTCCTTGTGTCTCTTTCTGTTGCTTCATTATTAGTGTATAGAAATGCAACTGATTTCTGTACATTGATTTTATATCCTACAACTTTGCTGAATTCATGTATCAGTTCTAGCAGGTTTGGGTGGAGTCTTTCAGGTTTTCCATGTAGAATATCATGTCAACTGCAAAATGTGAGTTTAACTTATTCTTTGCCAATTCTGATGGCTTTTATTTCATTTTGTTGCCTGATTGCTGAGGCTAGGACTTCCAACACTATGTTAAACAATAGTGGTGAGAATGGACACCCCTGTCATATTCCTGATCTCAGAGAGAAAGCTCTCTTTTTCCCCATCGAGGATGATACTAGCTGTCAGCCTTTCATATATGGCATTTATAATGTTAAGGTATGTTCCTTCTATCTGAACTCTTTGAGGGTTTTTATTAAGAGTGGATCCTATATTTTATCAAATGTTTTTTCTGCATTTATTGACAGGATCATATGGTTTTTATCCTTTCTTCTATTAATGTGATATATCACATCAGTTGATTTGTGAATATTGAGCCATCCCTGCAACCCAGGAATGAATTCCACTTGACCATGATGAAATAATTCTTTTAATATACTGTTGAACTCAATTTGCCTGTATCTTGAGAAGAATAGGTGTTAACTCTGCTTTAAATGTCTGATAGAATTTCCCTGGGAAGCCATCTGGCCCAGAACACTTATTTGTTGGGAGATTTTTGATAACTGATTCAATTTCTTCACTGGTTATGGGTCTGTTCAAATTTTCTGTTTCTGCTCATTTGAGTTTTGGTAGTGTATGGATATCTAGGAATTTGTCCATTCCTTCCAAATGCCCAATTTATTGGCACATAATTTTTCATAGTATTCTCTAATAATCATTTGTATTTCTGTGGTGTTGGTTGTGATCTCTCCTTTCATTTGTGATTTTATCTATTTGAGTCCTGTCTCTTTTCTTTTTGAAAAGTCTGGCTAGTGGGGTTATCAATTTTGTTTCTTCTCTTTCAAAAACCAGCTCTTAGATTCATTGATCTCCTCTACCTGTGTTTTTGGATTCTATATTATTTATGCTCTAATCTTTATTATTTCTCTTCTTCTGCTGTCTTTGGGCTTTCTTTGCTGCTCTCTTTCTATTTTCTCTAGGTGTGAAGTTAGGTTATGTATTTGGGATCTTACTTGCTTCTTGATATAGGCCTGGACTGCAATGTATTTTCCTTTTAGGACTGTCTTTGCTGTATCCCAAAGGGTTTGGACTCCTGTATTTTCATTTTCATTTGTTTCCATATATTTTTAATTTCTTCTTCAATTTCCTGGTTGACCCATTCATTCATTAGTATGATGTTCTTTAACCTCTATGTATTTGGAGGCTTTCCAAAATTTTCCTTGTGGTTGATTTCAAGTTTCATGGTGTTATGATCTGTACATATGCTTGGTATGATCTCAATTTTCTTATATTTGTTAAGGGATGTTTTGTGACCCAGTATATGATCTATTTTGGAGAATGTTCCATGTGCATTTGTGAAGAATGTGTATTCTGCTGCTTTTGGATGAGAAGTTCTGAATATATCTGTTAAGTCCATCTGATCCAGTGACTCATTCAAGACCATTGTTTCCTTATTGATTTTTTGGCTAGATTATCTCTCCATTGCTTTGAGTAGAGTCTTAAAGTCACCAATAACTTCAGTATTATTATCAATAAGTTTGTTTGTGTTTGTGATTGATTTATATATTTAAGTGCTCCCACAACGGCACATAAACATTTACAATTGTTGGCTGTTCTTGATAGATAGACCCCTTAATTTTGATATAATGCCTTCTTCATCTCTTGTTACAGTCTTTAGTTTAAATTCTAGTTTATCTGATAAAAGTATGGCTATGGAGTGATCTTTTTTTATATATAGTTTATTACCAAGTTGGTTTCCATATAACATCCAGTGCTCTTCCCCACAAGTGCCCCTCTCTATGACCATCACCCACCTTCCTTCCCCCCTCCCTCTTCAGCCCTCAGTTTGTGCTCAGCATTCAAAAGTCTCTTTCAACAATAGCCAAATTATGAAGTGATCTTTTAAAACACAGATTGGATCGGGTCTCTCCCCTGATTAAAACCTTCTCATTGTTCATTGATCAAGGTCCCATATTTTGTAAGGATCTGCATGATTTCTAGAAATGCTTTTCTCTAATGTTGTGTTTGTTTCCCTTCCTTCACTCCATGCTGTCTGGCAGCACTGACATTCTTTTAGTTCTTTCAAGGACTTTAGTGCATGCTGCTGTACCTCTTAATGTGCTTGCTGCATTTCCCACCCATCTTTACCTTGTTCATGTCAGACATCAGTTAATGATCACTTTCTTTCTTTTTTTTTTAACTTTTAAAATGTTTATTTACTTTTGAGAGAAGAGAGCACAAACAGGGGAGGGGCATAGAGAGAGGGAACCACAGAATCCAAAGCAGGCTGAGCTATCAGCACAGAGCCTGATGCCAGGCTCAAACCCACAAACTGTGATATCATGACCTAGCCAACTGAGCCACTGAGGCACCCCATAATCACTTTCTTATAGATGCTTTCCCTAACCTCCACAGACATATTCAGGTTCCCTGTCAGGTGTTCTCCAAATCCCTTTGTAGTAGATGCTTTGTGCGTTCCCCAGATGCCCCTCAGGACGAAAGTACTTACTCCCACTCCATAGCTGAGGTTATCCCTGGAAATTGCTCTCCGTTAAAAATATATGCCTCCACCAAGATTATATAGCCTTTACTCTATGGTGGCCTGTACCCAATGACCTGTAGATGTAGGAGTGCAAGTGCCCAGCTCCTATGCTTGGTTTAGGGACACGGCCCAGACAATTCTAGAGAGCCATCCTAGCTCCAGAGGTCCTCATGGGATTGGTTCCTCCTGGGATTGAAGTCCCTGTGGCAACTTCATCCATCACCAGTCAACTTCTCCTCTGCCCAAATTATTCTCCCCCACACCTTTATAAGACTTGTCTCAAAGATCATTCCCAGACTGAAGACAACCTCATTATTTCTTTCTTGAGTAATTCACGATTTTAATTATATATGTTGTGTGTGTGTGTGTATGTGTGGTTTTACTCTGTATGGTATATCTCTTCACCAAATATGTTTTAATAGGGAAGAAACCATGTCCACTTGCTTCCTGATATATCTTTCAGCATATTGTCTGAAAGATATGTGTTATTCAACAAATGTTCTTGCTGAATGTTCTGTTCTTAATTTTCAGTCAAGTTGGACTCTTTCATAGCTTCAAAAACTATATTTTTCATCGGTGAACTTACCAATTTAGAAGAGAACTTCATGCACAAATAAAGCAAATCTTTATTCAAAAATTTTTTAAATTGGGTCACCTGGGTGGCTCAGTCAGTTAAGCCTCAGACTCTTGATTTCGGCTCAGGTCATGATCTCATGGGTTTACAAGATTGAACCTTGTTTTGGGCTCCATGCTGATAAAGCCTTCTTGGGATTCTCTCCTTCTCACTCTCTCTCACTCTCACTCTCACTCTCACTCACTCTCTCTCCCTCCTCTGCTCATATGCACTCCCTCTCTCAAACACTTAAGGAATTTAATAACACTTTATTCACTCATTCATTTATGTTTTTATACTTAAACCTTTTATTCTTATGTACTTAACTTTAAGTCTTTTCATATCCTGGGATCTGTGTTTTCCTCAAAAAAGTCTATGTTCATAATCCATGTAACTAAAAAAAAGGAGCAAAGAAAAATGAACAGAACTGCAGAGAAACAAGGGTATCTATTATACGCACCAAATATAAGCTGTGGGGACATGAGAATAGGAAAGACAAAGAACAAGAAATCTTCAAAGAAGTTATGGTTGAAAACTTTACAAATTTGATGCAAAAGATTAATTTACACACTGAAGAAAGTCAATGAACTCCAAGTTAAGTGAATTCAAAGAGCTCTGCACACAAATACATAATATTAAAATTACTAAAAGACAAAGAACACATCTTTAAGGCAATAAGAAAAAAAATGACTTGTCACATACATCAGGACTTCATTAATATTAATAGGTGACTTCTCCTGAAAACAGTTAGGACTAGAAGGTAATTGGATGATATATTTAAGTGCTGAAAGAAAAAAACATGGTCAATCAAGAATCTTATATCCACCAAAACTATCTTTCGAAAATGAAAGAAAAAGAAAGACACATAACTCCCAGAAAAACTCGGGGCATCTGGGTGGCTTAGTTGGTTAAGCATCTGACTTTGGCTCAGGTCATGATCTCATGGTTAGTGAGTTCAAGCCCTGCATTGGGCTCCGTGCTGAAAGCTCAGAGCCTGGAGCCTGCTTCAGGGTCTGTGTTTGTGTGTGTCTCTCTCTCTGGCCCTCCACCATTCTCTCTCTCCCTCTCTCTCTCTCTCTCCCTCTCCCTTTCTCTCTCTCTCTCTCTCTCTCTCTCTCTCTCTCTCTCTCTCTCTCACACACACACACACACACACACACACACACACGGTATTTTAAAAATATATATTAAAAAAGCTCCCAGAAAAACTCAGAGAATTTGTTGCTAACAGAATCTTCTTACAAAAAATATCAAAGAAATTTCTTCTGACTAAAAGCAAATGACCCCAGAAGTTAACTAGGATCCACACATGTGCAAAGAAATGGCACTGGTATAAGTAATTCTGTGGTTACAAAATATAGATGAATGCATAATTCTTTCCCTACCATCCATTAACTAATTTTTTTAAGTTTATGTATTGATTTATTTTGAGAGAGACAGAGACAGTGTGAGTAGGGGAGGGGCATAGAGAGAGGAAGAGAGGGATCCTAAGCAGGCTCTGCACTGCCAGCATAGAGCTCAATGTAGGACTCAAACTCATGAAGTGTGAGATCATGACCTGAGCAGAAATCAAGAGTTGGATGGTTAACTAACTGAGTCACCTGGGTGCCCTCACTTCATTAATTTTAAAAGTACTGCTTACACTAAGCATATAATTGTATTCTTCAGAGGATAACATATAGAAATATATTTGTCAATGATAGTGCAAAAATGATCGGTAGGAGCAAAGCTGTTTTGGAGAAAGGAAATGACACCAAATGGCAACTTGAATCTGAAGAGCAAATGAAGAGAACCAGAAAATAACTAAGATTAATTTAACAAGTGCTCTAAATATATACTTGTTCTCCTTTCCTCTGCCAATTTCTTTACACATTACATAAATAATTGTAACAATGTATTGTTAAGTTTATAACTATATAAATGTAATACATACACTAATGCACAAAAGGGAGGAA
Source organism: Suricata suricatta (assembly GCF_006229205.1). Taxonomy (NCBI): domain Eukaryota; kingdom Metazoa; phylum Chordata; class Mammalia; order Carnivora; family Herpestidae; genus Suricata; species Suricata suricatta. The sequence goes on along the minus strand of NC_043701.1, from coordinate 11,530,050 downwards.
GAAAAGAGAGCTACAAAAAAAGTAATATTTCCCTAGCTAAATGGCTCTGTTAATTTATATCTAACATCAATTCTAAGTTAAGTTGGATGTGGCAAGTCCTAGAGCACGTACTAAAAAAGTAATTTAAAAAAGTGAAAAAGTCAATAAAATATTTATAATGTTATGCTTGAAAATATTCAAGATGCAAAAGTAATATAACTATAATTAATATGTGAAATGTAATAAAAAAAAAGGTACACAGCATTTATTAACAAGAAACTTTAGCTGAAACATAAAAAATGGTAAAAAGAATCAAATGAAAGTACAATATTTAAAAAAAAAAATCACGGGAGAGATAAAGAATCCCTTTCAGGGCACTTGAGTGGTTCAGTCAGTTGAGCATCTGATTCAGTTCAGGTCATGATCTCATGATTTGTGGGTCTATGCCCTGCACCTGGCTCGCAGCTGTTAGCACAGAGCCCACTGTAGATGCCCTGTCCCTGCCCCTCTCTGCCCTTCCCCTCCTCTTTCTCTCAAAAATAAATAAACATTTATTCTAAAAAAAAAAAAAGCATTCCTTGCATAAGATCATCAGGAGACTTAAAACAGATGAAGAAATAACTAACAGACTTGAGAACAGGCCACACTGTATATGCACAGCATCTGTTTATTAAATCTGTTATGAATTACTAAGACCATAATATTTTATATTCCCATCATAAATGAATAAAAGCTCTATTCCAAGAATTCATGTAAACACTTAGGATTCCTAGAGTTTTAATTTTTTCCAGTCAGATAGAAGGGGTATGGCTGATGGCTGAGTATATTTTGGCAAGTTGTTTAATGTCTTTTTAGTTTCTATATTCTCATCTGTTAAGTGAACTTAATACTACTTACCTAGCAGGTTATTTCCAGGATTGAATAAAAATATAGTATACAATCAATACTTCCTTCCTTCCATCTATATGAATCCAAAGCATTCAGCAAAGTTTCTTATGCAGTAGATATTCAATGTATAAAACCCAATCAAGTGTTATAAAAGTTGTATTCACCATCTTTAAGGAAAAAAGCTATTCATGTTCATAAAACAAAATAACAAAGAAGTTTAAGTATAAAATTTGGAATCACTCAAGCCTGCATCAAATTGTATTCTTGTTCATCTTTGAAAATTATTATCAATATTGACTAAACAGTGGAGGTATTTCTGACAGGAACAAAGAAAGTAAGTATTTCGGGTAGCTATGCAAAAGAAATAGAAATTTTAATTACACACAAGTCCTTTTTTCTCCTTATCTTCTACTAAGAAACATTCATTTACATTAGAAAATTCCATATTTTGACTCTTGATTTTGGATTATGTCATGTTCCCAGGGTCGTGCGACTGAGCCCCGAGTTGGGCTCCAACGCTGAGCCTGCTTGGAATTCTCTCTCTCTTCCTCTGCCCCCCTCCACTCCTTTTCTCTATCTCTGTCTCTCTCTAAAAAATTTTTACAAATAAAAAAATTTAGATGAACCTGAGTGGCACAGTTAGTTAAGCGTCCAGCTCTTGATCTAGGCTCAAGTCATGATCTCACAATCCATGAATTCCAGCCCCTGAGGGGCTCAGTGCTAACAGCGTGAAGCTGCTTGGGATTCTATCGCTCCCTCTCTCTGCCCTTCCCCCATGCATGCATGCTCACTACCTCTTTCAAAATACAGTAAACATTTTTTAAAGACAATTGTATTTTAATTTGTATCATACACACCAATATTTATGCAACATTTAGAATGAATATAATGAAATACCTGTAGGAAATAAAGCAGAAAAAGTGGATGTCTTCTCACATATATATATAATAGATACTACCTAAAATTAGCATTTTCTTTCACCAAAGAACTTTTCCAAAACAGATAATATTAAAAACTTCCTGGTAAAAGTAGTATTGTCTCTTCAGTTTGTTTTTGTTTTACCTATGACTATATAACTAAGCATATAAATATACACTTTGTATATGTATCATATAACTAGGAGCCTATAAACATATACTTGCATTGTGTTAAGAGGCAAACATTTAAATTAAGTAAAAAATATGCAACACATTATATCTGAGATACATCAAATTATACATAAGACTTATTTTGAGTATGGTAATCACATGTGAATTAGGAGGCAAATAAAGATCTGTAACTACTATATTTTTTACTCCTTTTTAAAAAGTTTTTATTTAAATTCCATTTAGGTAACAGTGTAATATTCGTTTCAGGTGTACAATTGAGTGACTCAGCACTTCCATACAAACACCTAATGCTCATCACAGATGAACCCCTCAACCCCATCACCTCCCCCCACCTGCCTCCCCTCTGGGAGGTTTGTTCTCTAGAATTAAGAGTCTGTTTCTTGGTTTCACTCTCATTCTCCTTTGTCCCCTTTGCTCATTTATGTCTTAAATTTCACATTTGAGTGAAATCATATTGTATATGTTTTTCTCTGACTGACTTTTTCACTTAACATAATACTCTATCCATGTTATAGCAAATGGCAGGATTTCATTCTGTTTCATGGCTGAAGAGATGCTCAACATCACTGATCATCAGAGAAATTCAAATCAGAACTACAATGAGATATCACCTCACACCTGTCAATATGGCAAAAATCAACAATATAAGAAACAATAGGTGTTGGCAAGGATGTGGAGAAAGCAGGACCCACCTGTACTGTTGGTGGGAATGAAAACTGGTGCAGCCACCCTGGAAAACAGTATGGAGTTTCCTCAAAAAGTTAAAAAAAAGAATTACCTTACAATCCAGCAATTGCACAACTAAATATGCACCCACAGAATACAAAAATACTAATTCGAAGGGCTACATCCACCCAGTTTTTGTCAGCATGATCTACCAAAGCCAAAGGATGGAACAGCCCAAGTCTTCAACAAATGGTTAAAGAAGACGTAAGGTATACATAGAATAAAATATTACTAGTATTTATTTGAGATATATATATTATTTATGTACTTAGTTGAGAAAAGTAAACAGAAAATGAATAGAACAAATGCTATTGAGGTTTCATAATGTATATAGTAGTGAGAAAATGGTGTGAGGAAACTCACTTCATTTTGGGGTAGAAGACAACTGCTGGTTGAGAAATTAAGCCTCAGTGAACAGACCTATCTGTCTCCCAGCTCCAGTGTGAACATGGATTAGGCATAATGGTTAAGAATAAGATGGCTTGCAGGACACGGACACAGTGACAGTGTTATCAACTGAAGGTTTGTGTCCCCTCAAAATCCATATGTTGAAATGCTGACACATAGGGCAGATGATTTGGGAGGGTGGGGCCCTCTTCACAAAAGAATAGTGTCCTAAGAAAAGACACCAGACCTGGTCACCTCTCTTCTCACAAACACTCACCAATGAAAAGCCAATGGAGAACACAGTCAGAGGATGGCCACATACAAGCCAGAAAGAGAGTTTATACCAAAACTAAGTTAGCCTGAACCTTGAACTTGGACTTCTAAGTCTCCAGAACTATGAGAAATTAACTCCTCATATTTAAACGTCCAAATGTGTAATGCTTTGTTATGACAGCCCAGGCAGACTAACATTGTAACTTTCCTTCATTCAGAATCAGAGACCAAAGAGAAGAACCTCCCTTTGGTACAAGAGATGTTTAATGCCCCCTCGCAAGTCACTTGACCTGGAACTTTCCTTCTTTTCTCATAGTCAGGGCATTCAGAGAGGCAGTTTAGAGCACTGCATCCCTGAGATACAGGAGAAGAATGGAAATGATGGAGGACAAGGGGAAGAATAGGAAATGTATTAGCAGTGGGTCGTCAGAGTCTGATTCAGGGGAAAGGGAAAAGAGGGGAAGGAAAGAAAGAGAAAGAAAGGAACAGGAGAGCTCAAGGACAAGGGAAAGAGGAAGATGAAAGAATACAGTGGAAGATGAACAAAGGGTGATCAGGGCAGGGTGCAATGGACATGGGTGATGACAGGTTCAGAAACCAAAGGAACTGATGAGGACAGTGAGGCTCTCTTCTCTGTCCTCCTAATTTGCCTTCACTAGCCCAGGGACAATGTAAGCAGTGCAAAACCCTTGTGTAATTTAGTAAAGGCATTCTTTCTGGATCACGGAAGGAGAAAAAGTATTTTTCTGGTGAGAGAAGACCTGAGGATAGGAGCCTGGAGGCAGGGAGATATCTTTGTGTCTGTCTTCAACAGGTTCTGCACTCAATGCAGCCCCATCACAACCCATTGGTTGGCTAGCAGAACACGGGACAGATTAAGACCCCACTCCATACCTCATCTGGCACCCATATGAGGTAATATAAGCTATATCATGGTCGGTGGACTTCTCTGTCTTCACCAAATGGGAAGGCATCCTCACACGTACTCTTTGCAATCTTATGGAACACCGTCACTCACTGCTGGGTGGCTCAATATCTTCACCCAGTACAGGGTTGGCAGGAAGTTCTGTTTACATTTTAATCAACACCTTCCTGAGGCACCTGGGTGGTTCAGTGAGTCAAGTGTCTGACTCTTTAATTTTGCTCACGTCAAAATCTTAAGGTAGCGAGGTCCAGCCCTACCTGTGTCACTAATAGTGTGAAGCCTGCTTGAGATTCTCTCTCCTCTCTCTCTCTCTCTCTCTCTCCTCTCTCTCTCTCTCTTTTTCCCTGCCTCTCCACCCATTCATACACATTCTCACTTTCAAAATAAATAAGTTTTTATAAGAAAATAAATAGTAAAAATAATTTTAAATTCCATCTTCCTTCAAATCACTTTCTCCAACATGATGTGGTTCCTACCATTGCATTACCATAAAACCATGCCCTGGAATCTTGAAGAGTTGCAAGCTAAGAGGGTAGCTTCTCATTTTTTAAATGCTTCTCATAGAGAAAAATCTATGACAGGGTACTGAGACACTTGGATTTGGGAGACAAAGAACCAAAGGCGTCATGAAGCTGAAAGTCTGGGTCTGGGAATAATCTCAACAGACATCAATAATTTAAGCAGTTGTAAAACGCAGGATGATCTCTCTAAAATTAGTTATTTAATTCTTAATTGTCGCAATCCCCATATGTCCCAAAATATTTCATATCATTACATTTCTATGACTTACTAAAAGTATTCCAATCCCCATTCCTCCACTCTAGATTGGTTCTGTGGCAAAGACTATATAACATTGTATGAACTTCACAGTAGCAATGGTTCCAGGATAACATAATAAACCAGCAGAGAACAGGAGAACCATAGAATATTTAAAGTGCATACAGCGATCATGTCAAGAAACTGCGCAAAAATATAGGAATATCCCAGTTGATAAAAAAATAAAGTGAGCGTCTCCTCCTTGGTACAGATTATGTCAGGTGCCTCCCCTCCCTTTCTTCCCACGTCTTTCCTTCCCTATGAAATACAGTCTCAAAAATGCATTGTAGGATAACTAACTCAACTATAGAAAGCTACACACATGTATATATTACCTTTCTTTAATCTTCCCAGTTCCCAAGGATATGCCTCCATTGTTGAAGAGGGTAATCATCAGAAAATGAGGAATGAGATTCTAGAGGGCAAATAATAAATTTCATTTTTATCTGTCTTGTCTTCTCCAACTGCCCGGATTGGACGTTGTACACTACTTATCCTTGAAAATATCATAAATATAAGAGAGGAACATGGGTTTTCTAGGTTACTGAATAATCTATAGTGAAGACATTGCCACCCAAAACTGCTGTAGAGAGATCTAATCCTTGACCAGTTGACAGCAGCGTTTCATACCATCCTGAAGGACCTCTTTGACTTTGTCATTCCTCAGGGTGAAGATAAAAGGGTTCATTAAAGGGGTAACAACAGAAATAAACAGGGAAACTATCTTGTTGTACTCAGCGGCTTGTGTCTGCTTAGGTTTCACATAGAGGAACAAGCAGCTGCCATAGCCGATCACAACAAAGGTGAAGTGAGAGGCACAAGTAGAGAAGGCTTTCCTCCGGCCCGAGGCGGTGGGGATCTTGAGGATGGTAGAGATGATGTAGGTGTAGGAGACAATTGTTGGGGCCAGCGAACCAATGACAGTGACAACAGCCATTAAGAAGAGAACAAACTCTGTGAAAAGAGTGTCACCACAGGATAGTTTGAACAGTTGTCCGCGCTCACAAAAAAGTGGTCTAACAGATTTGACTTGCAGAAGGTAAACTGAAATGTGGCATAGACTGGCCATATTTCAGAAAGGAACCCAAACATCCATGATACAATGACCACCCAGATGCAGGTGCGGTTGTTCATAATGATGTTGTACCTCAAAGGGTTACAGACAGCCACGTAACGGTCCACAGCCATCGCTCCCAGTAACACAAACTCTGTGGTCCCCGAAGCAAGGTATAAAAAGAGTTGGGTGACACATGCAGCCAGAGATACTGTTTGCATCCCAGGGATCAGCAAACCCCAAAGCATCATGAGCACAGTAATGGTTGTGATCATGATTTCCAAGGCAGAGAGATGACCAAGGAAAAAATACATGGGAGACTGCAGACGTTTATCAACACATACAATCACAATGATGACTGTGTTCCCCAATACTGTCACTGAGTAGAAGAAAAAGAATATAGCAAAAAGAATGTGATGTAGTTCTTGGGACCCAGGAAGCCTAGAAGACAGAACTCAGTAACACTAGAGATATTCCTCATCATCATTTACTTGTTTCTGCTCCTTTTAAAACCTAGAGCTCAAAGACTGGTAACATGGCTCCACAATGCCTGTTTTCCAAAGAGAAGGAAGATATGTTAGGATGAGAAACTATTTCCAATCTGAAGACCAGGTGACATGCCCCTACTGCAATGCTCTGTACAAGGTCAGACATGGATGTGATCACCTCCAATCTAGCCCAAGTCTGCCTGTCTGGAATAGGGGAAAATGCTGTATCTTCTGGGGATCTTGTACACCACAGGATATACCTTCTCTCAGGGGACTGAGAATAAGAGTGGTTAAACTGCCTACTTATGAAGCTGTGTTAATCAGCCACACCAGGCCTGGAATTGTGTCACCTCTTCTTATGTTAACTGTAGCAGATGATAAGGGTATTCTAGGTGATGTTCAAAACATGGAACATTGAACTCTATGCCTCATCCTTACTGGTACTGTCTAGACCCAACCTGGGGGAGTAGAAAAGCAGCAGAGAACTAAGACCAATACCCTGCTTTCCCCAGATTGTAAACTTCCATAGTACAGAGCAGAAACATCTATAAATGAAAGCACTGGAGCTTGAGATAATTTCCCAGGGCAGAATCACTCTTCACTAACTCCATATGCTTTGTAAAATGTTGGGATAGAGTGGGGTGTTTGGGTGGCTCAGACGGTTGAGTGTCCGACTTGGGCTCAGGTCATGATCTCGCAGTTTGTGGGTTCATGCCCCCACGTCAGGCTCTGTGCTGTCAGCTCAGATTCTGTGTCTCCCCCTTCTCACGGGGTGCCCCTTCTCTCTGCCCCTATCCTGCTCATGCTCTGTGTCTCTGTTTCTCAATAATAAATAAATGTTTAAAAATATTTTTTTAATGTTGGGAGAGAGGAATAGTGGCACCTGGCACTGACAAGGATGGATCTGAGGCCAATAGCCCCTGTGGATATCTGAATTTCTACTTCTCATTTTATCCATCCCATTATTCAAATGTCATCTTCTCAGAAGAGTCATTCCAGTAACTCTACACAAATTAGGAATAACTTGTTCACTTTGGACTTTTCCATTCTTTGTAGCACTTTTTATTACCTGATATGATATGTATACTAATTTCATCCCTTCATTTAACATTAAGCAAATGCAGCAGTGAATAGAACAAACAAAAAGTCCTGCCTGTGGAGCTTCCATTCAAGAAGAGGGTGGATACTAGATTGTATACAAATAAGTAAAATTATGATACTACTCTATTAATCATGCTGAAATAAATATAAGGCAAGAAAGATGGACTGGAAATTTAATTTCATTTATTCATTGTTCATCTATGATATTTGAATATAAACTCTATGAAGGCAAGGACATGTATATGTACATATTATTGTTGAGCTATAAAGTCATGCTTATAAAGTTTTGCACATGATGGATGCCTGGATATATGCTATGTAATTAAGTAGTACTTGATCCTCATTAAAGTAGTTGGGCCATACCCCCTGGAGCCTACTCTACTTGGTTTGCCTTCATGGCTCACTTTACCATTTTCCCTTCCTCACTTCCCTTCCTCATGCCACCTCCTCTAAGCTTCTGTGGACTTAAACGATGGGCAAACAGGTCAAGGACAGAATTGTTGGGACAGCTCTCAGTGATCTGCATTTCTACAATGCCTACACGATGAGCATTAGGGGAAAAATATAGGAGAATGTTAGCAGTGACTATTCTCAGTACGGGGACAGAGAAGAAATGAATCTGCTCTCTGCTGTGTAGAGGGGATTTGGAGGTAAGCCTGTCCACTCTGCTTCTCCCCCAGTCTATCCCTCAGACATTAGGCTTCCTTCCTGCAGGCGCCAAGCCCAGAACTCCATACTTGATCTTCTCCTACTGATTCCTTGGAAATCAACCATGAGAAGACACTCACCTTCATGGAGGTGCCTCTCCACCACTTCTCAGGCTCTCCAGAGCTCAGCTAAGGCTAACTTCTATCTGGCTACTGCTCAGGAGCCAGAGAAACTTGCTCAGGAGGAGCTTATGAAAAAGTACAGAAATAACAGTGTTTGGGGAACTGAGGGTTTCTCTTCCCCTCTCCATCACCCCTACTACTCTCCTTCCCAAGGGGACTTAGTCACTGAGGTATCTGTTCTTAATTAAACCAGGTTTAGAGCATCCCTAAACAATCAGCCTGGGGAAACAGGATAAACTTTTAGTTATTCCAATTTTTGACCAATTAAGTGCCAGGAGTTTTGAAAGTTTTTGCTTAATGAGGAAACCTGAAATCTCACCAATCACATGTTTTCAATACCTAAACTGCCTCCTTAAAGGCCCCAAGTCTAGGCCTCAAGAAGAATTCTCAGACTCTAAGCAGATCACCCCTTCTGCCCTATATCCTAGACTCTTTTCCAATTCTCTTAGCCATTCACATAAAAAATCATCCCCCAACCCCAATAGGACCCATTACAATTGATAGCTAAAATGTGCACCAATATCCTGAAAGCATGCATATCGGTCCCATACAAAGCCTTAACTTCACCAGAAATGTTCTGTCCTTCTCTGCCTGGCTTACTTCACTCAGCATGACACCCTCAAGGTCCATCCACTTTCCTACAAAAGGCCATATGTCATTCCCTCTCATTGCCATGTAGTACTCCATCATGAATATATACCACATCTTCTTGATCCATTCGTCAGGTGATGTTTGCACTCATAGGTCTAGCAGGAAAACAAGAGAGACCTAATGGAGAACCAAGGGGAGTGGAAGAGGGAGAGAGAGTTGGGGAGAGAGACGGATGCAAAACTTGAGAGACTATTGAATGCTGAGAATGAACTGAGGGTTGAGGGGGAAGGGGGAGGGGGGAAATGAGGTGGTGGTGATGGTGCAGGGCACTTAAGGGGAAGAGCACTGGATGTTGTATGGAAAACAATTTGACAACAAAATATTATGGGGAAAAAAAAAGAAATGTTCTACAAAGCCTGTTTCCTCCTTTGCTCATTTCATAGGGAGGATCCTACCTCTCCCACTGAGGACCTTCCTGAAAACTGGGGAGAGATTCTACCTCCAAATTGTACTCCACTCTCTGCTATTGTCTCAGATTTCCACTCTTCTGAACACACATGCATCTGTATGCATTCAAGCAAGATTCTTATATCTATTTCTATGGTGTGCCCATGATTGCCAGCTGGCCACTTCCAAGTGAGGACAGCATAAGGACAGACGATGTAGGCAGTTATATTTACAACCTGAAACAACTGACAAATGTAAATTGTAAATCTGCTTTATGCTAGTGTGAGACAGAAAAAGTGGCTGTTATAAAAGATTTATCTGGATTTGGAATTTCATTTGAAGAATAGCTGTTAAATCTGAGACTATCACTAGGTGCAGAAGGGTATAAATTGAGAATGATCTTCCTCCCCATGCCTGACATTACCCTAGCTGAACCAGACTGCCATATAATCTTAGAGAAATATCCTAAGCGTGTGTCTGCATATTCTTAGCAGAAAATGCTGTGGAAATCTATTATGGTATTTTCTCTTTCACTTAGCAATATATAAAAATACGCTCAAAATAATCCATGGGTATACAATCTATGACAAAGGAGGCAAGAATATGCAGTGGGAAAACAAAGTTACTTCAATAAATGGTGCTGGGAAAACTGGATAACTCATGTGAAAGTGGGAAGTGGACCTCTTTCTTACACCACACACAAAAATAAGTTCAAAATGGATTAAACACAAACTGTGAGATCTGAAATGATAGAAGAGTGGAAAGAAAGAAGAAAACATAGACACTAATCTTTGACTTAAGCCTTAGCAACATTTTCCCAGATATCTCTCCTCGGGCAAGGGAAACAAAAGCAAAAATAAACTATTGGGACCACACCAAAATAAAAGGTTTTGCACAGCCAAGGAAACCACCAACCAAATGAAAAGATATCCTACTGAATGGAAGAACATATCTGCAAATGATATATACCCGATAAGAAATTGATATCAAAATATATAAAAGACTTGTACAACTCAACACCAAAAGCTCCCAAATAATCCAATTTCAAAATACACAGAGGACCTGAATAGACATTTTTCAAAGATGACATAAAAATGGCCAACCAACATATGAAAAGATGGTCAGCGTCACTAGTTGCCAAGGAAATGCAAATCAAACCACAATGAGATATCCCTCACCTATCAAAGAGGCTGGAAACAAGAAATAACAAGTTCTGGCAAGCATATGGAGAAAACAGAACCCTACTATACTACTGGTGATAATGTAATGTGGTATAGCCCTGTGAGAACAGTATGGAAGTCCCTCAGAAGTTTAAAAATAGAAATATGATATGATCCAGTAATCCCACTACTAGGTATTTACTCAAATAAATAAAAAAAACACTACTTAAAAAAATGCACCCTGATGTTTATTGCATCAGTTCTACAATTGCCAAGATATGGAAGCTACCTAGGTGTCCATCAGTAGATGAATAAAGATAATGTGGTGTGTACACACACACACACGGAATATTACTCAGCCATAAAAAAGAATGAGATATTGCTTTGTTGTTGTGACAACATAGATGGACTTAGAGAGTTTTATTCTAAGTGAAATAAATTAGACAGAGAAAGAAAAATATCATTTCACTATGTGGGATCAAAAACAGAAACAAAAACAAAACGAACAAAAGTAGAAACAGATGCATAAATACAGAGAACAAACTAGTGCTTGTCAGAGGAGAGGGGGACTGAGGATGGGCAAAATGGGTGAAGGGGAGTGGGAGGCACAGGCTTGCAGTTATGGACTAAGTAAATTGTGGGAATAAACAGTACAGCATAGAGAATATAATAAATGGTACTGTAGTGGTGTGTCATAGTGTTGTATGATGTTAGATGGTAGCTACAATAGCAGTGAACATAATGTATAGAGTTGAAATCACTGTTGTACCCCTAAAACTAATGTAACATTATGTGTCAATTATACCTCAATAAAATAAGACAAAAATATACAACTTAACCAAAATTTAAAAAGATAATTTCTCCTATCAATGCATTTTAGTTTTCTTTCTTCTGTCTGTCTGTCTGTCTTTCTTTCCTTCCTTCCTTCCTTCTTTCTTTTCTTTCTTCCTCTCTCTCTTTTTCTTTCTTTCATTCATTCTTTCTTTCTTTTAGTATTCCATTGTATGAATGCCCCCATTCTTTACTAGCTAGACTCTTGATCAATTTTGCCTTTTGTTTACATTTTTACCATTTAGCCCATTTAGCCCAGCCCCACCCTCACAACCCCTCCAGCGACCTTCAGTTCATCCTCTATATTCAAGAGTCTTCTATGTTTTGTCCCCCCCCCTAATTTTTAAAATTATATTTGCTTCCATTCCCTTATGTTCATCTGTTTTTTATTGTAAATTCCACATATGAATGAAGTATTATGGTATTTGTCTTTCTCTGATTGACTTATTTCACTTAGCATAATACATTCTAGTTCCATCCATGTTGTTACAAACGGCTAGACTTCATTTTTTTGATTGTCTAGTAATACTCCATTGTATATATATACCACATCTCCTTTATCCATTCATCTGTCAATGGACAGATGGGCTCCTTCCATACTTTGACTATTGTTGATTGTGCCGCTATAAGCCTTGAGATGCATGTGTCCCTTGGATAAATACCTAGTAGTGCAATTTCTGGGTTTCAGAATAGTTCTATTTTTAATTTTTTGAGGAAGCTCCATACTGTTTTACAGAGTGGCTGTACCAGTTTGTATTCCCACCAGCAGCACAAAAGAGATCTACTTTCTCCACATGCTCACCAACATCTGTTATTGCCTGAGTTGTTAATTTTAGCCATTCTGACTAGTGTGAGGTGGTAACTCATTGTGGTTTTGATTTGAATTTCCCTGATGATGAGTGATGAATTTTTTTTTCATGTGTCTGTTAGCCATCTGGATGTCTTCTTAGGAAAAGTATCTCTCCATGCCTTCTGCTCATTTGCTCACTAGATTATTTGTTTTCCAGCTGTTAAGTTTGGTAAATTCTTTGGACACTAACCGTTTATCTGATACGTCATTTGCAAATATCTTCTCTCATTCCGTCCATTGCCTTTTAGTTTTTCTGATTGTTTCCTTTGCTGTGCAGAAGCTTTTCATCTTGATGAGGTCCCAATAGTTCATTTTTGCTTTTGTTTTTCTTGCCTCCAGAAATGTGTGAGTAAGAAGTTCCTGCAGCTAAGGGCAAAGAGGTTTTTGCCTGCTTTCTCCTCAAGGATTTTGATGGCTTCCTGTCTTATGTTTAGTTCTTTCATCCATTTTGAGTTTATTTTTGTGTAAGAAAGTGTTCCAGGTTTATTTTTCTATATGTAGCTGTCCAGTTTTCTGAGCACCATTTGCTGAAGAGACTGTCTTTATTCCATTGGATATTCTTTCCTGCTTTGTCACAGATTAGTTGGCCATATGTTTGTGGGTCCATTTCTGGGTTCTCTACTCTGTTCCATTGATCTGAGTGTCTGTTTTTGTGCCAGTACCATACTGTCTTGGTGATCATAGCTCTGTAATACATCTTGAAGTCTGGGCTTGTGACGCCTCCAGCTTTGGTTTTCTTTTTCAGGATTGCTTTGGCTATTCAGTCTTTTCTAGTTCCACAGAAATTTTAGATTGTTTGTTCTATCTCTGTGAAGAATGCTGTTATTTTGATAGGTATTGCATTAAATATGTAGACTGCTTTCAGTAATATTGACATTTTAATAATATTTGTTCCTCCAATCCATAAGCATGGGATATTTTTCCATTTTTGTGTGTGTCTTCAATTTCTTTGATAAGCTTTCTATAGTTTTCAGTGAATAGATTTTCCACCTCTTTGGTTAGGTATATTCTTAGCTTTTTATGGTTTTTTGGTGAAATTGTAAATGGCATTGATTCCTTGATTTCTCTTTCTGTTGTTGCATTATTGGTATATAGAAATGCAATCAATTCCTGTACAATTGATTTCATATCCTGCGACTTTGCTGACTTGACAAATCAGTTCTAGCATTTTTTTGGTGGAATCTTTTGGATTTTCCATATAGAGTATTATGTTTTCTTGAAGAGTGAAAATTTGACTTCCTCCTTTCTGATTTGGATGCGTTTTATTCCTCTGTGTTGTCTGATTGCTGAGGCTAGGACTTCCAGTACTATGTTGAATACCAGTGGTGAGAGTGGACATACTTGTCATGTTCCTGACCTTAGGGGGAAAGCTCTCAGTTTTTCCTCATTGAGGATGGTATTAGCGGTGGGTGTCTCATATATGGCTTTATGGTCTTCAGGTATGATCCTTCTATCCCTACTTTCTTGAGGGATTTTATCAAGAAAACATGCTATATTTTGTCAAATGCTTTCTCTGCATCTATTGAGAGGATCATGTAGTTCTTTCCTTTTTATTCCGTTAATGTGATGTATCATGTTGATAGATTTGTGCATATTGAACCAGCCCTCCATCTCAGGTATAAATCCCACTTGATCATGGTAAATAATTCTTTTCATGTACTATTGGATCCAGTTGGCTATTATCTTGTTGAGAATTTTTGCATCCATGTAAATCAGGGAAATTGGTCTATAGTTCTCCTTTTCAGTGGGTCTTTGTCTAGTTTTAGAATCAAGGTAATGCTGGCATCATAGAATGAGTTTGGAAGTTTTCCTTCCATTTCTTTTTCTTTTTTTTTTTTTCTTTTTTTTTTTTTTTTTTGGAACAGCTTCAAAAGAATAGGTGTTAACTCTTCTTTAAATGTTTGGTAGAATTCCTCTGGAAAGCCAACCAGCCTTGACTCTTGGGAGGTTGTTTGTTTGTTTGTTTGTTTTTACTAATTCAGTTTCTTTACTGGTTATGGGTCTGTTCAAATTTTCTATTTCTTCTTGTTTCCATTTTGGTAGTTTATATGTTTCTAGGAATTTGTTCATTTCTTCCAGACTGCCCAATTTATTGGCATATAATTGCTCATGATATTCTATTATTATTTGTATTTCTGCAGTGTTTGGTTATGATCTCTCCTCTTTCATTCTTGATTTTATTTATTTGGGTCCTTTCCTTTTTCTTTTTGATCAAACTGGCTAGGGGTTTATCAATTTTGTTAATTCTTGCAAAGAACCAGCTCCTGGTTTCATTGATCTGTCCTGTGTTTTTCCTTTTTGATAGCATTGTTTTCTGCTAAAATCTTTATTATTTCCTATCTTCTGCTGGCTTTGGCTTTTATTTGCTCTTCTTTTTCTAGCTCTTTAAGATGTTAAGTTAGGTTGTGTACCTGAGACCTTCCTTCCTTCTTTAGGAAGACCTGGATTGCTATATACTTCCTTCTTATGATCGCCTTTGCTGCATCCCAGAGGTTTGGGGCTGTGGTAGTATTATTTTCACTGGCTTCCATGTACTTTTTATTCTCCTCTTTAACTTCGTGCTTAACCCAATAATTCTTTAGAAGGATTTTTTTTAGTCTCCAAGTATTTGTATTCTGTCCAAATTTTTTTCTTGTGGTTGATTTTGGGTTTCATAGCATTGTGGTCTAAAAATATGCACAGTATTTTCTTGATTCTTTTTGTACTTGTTGAGAACTGATTTGTGTTCCAGTATGTGACCTATTCTGGAGAATGTTCCATGTGCACTCGAGGAGAATGTGTATTCCTCTGTTTTAGGATGAAATGTTCTGAATATAACTGTTAAGTCCATCCAGTCCAATGTGTCATTCAAAGCCATTGTTTCCTTGTTGATTTTCTGCTTAGATGATCTGTCCATTGCTGAAACTGGAGTATTGAAGTCCCCTACTATTATGGTATTATTATCAATGTGTTTCTTTATGTTTGTGATTAATTGATTTATATATATGGGTTCCACATTGGGGGCATAAATGTTTACAATTGTTAGATCTTTTTGGTGGATAGAGCCCTTAATTATGATATAAAGCTCTTCCTTATCTCTTTTACAAAATTTATTTTAATATCTAGATTGATATATGATATAATACCCTTATTTATCTCTGTGACAAGATTTATTTTAAATTCTAGATTGCCTTATATAAGTATGGCTACTCTGGCTTTCTTTTGGTGACCATTAGCATTATAGATGGTTCTCTATCACCTTACTTTCTATCTAAAAGTGTCTTTAGATCTAATCTAGATCTTTTGTTAGCAGAATATATATGGATATTGTTTTATCAATTATGTTAATTTTGATAGGAGCGTTTAGTCCTTTGACATTTAGAGTGAGTACTGAAGGATATGAACTTATTGCCATTGTGTTGCTTGCAGAGTTGGAGTTTCTAGTGGTGCTCTCTGGTCCTTTCTAGTCTTTGCTGCTTTGGACCTTTTTTGTTTTGTTTCATCTTTTCTCCCCTCAGAGAGTCCCCCTTAAAATTTCTTGCAGGACTGATTTAGTGGTCATGAACTTCTCTAGTTTTTGTTGGTCTGGGAAACTATGTTTCCTTCTATTTTGAATGTCAGCCTTGCTGGATAAAGAATTCTTGGCTGCATTTTTTTTTTAACAATTCAGCACATTGAAAATACCCTGCCACTCCTTTCTGACCTGCCAGATTTCTGTGGACAGGTCTGCTGTGAACCTGATCTGTCTTCCCTTACAGGTTAAAAACTTATTTTCTCTTGTTGTTTTCATAATCCTTTCCTTGTCTTTATTTTGTGAATTTGACTATGATAGGCCTTGTCAATGATTGGTTTTTGTTGAATCTAATGAGAGTTCTCTGTGCTTTTTGGATTTTGATGTCTGTGTCTTTCCCCAGGTTAGGAAAGTTTTCCACTATGATTTGTTCATATAAACCTTCTACCACTTTTTCTCTCTCTTATTCTGCAACCCCCATGATTCAGATGTTAATCCTTTTTAATGAGTTACCAAGTTCTCTTTTTCTTATATTGTGCTCTTTTGCCTTAGTTTCCCTCTTTGTTTCTACTTCATTATTCGCCATACGTTTGTTTTCTATATTGGTGATTTGCTACTCTGCTTCATCTATTCTTGCTGCTGTGACATCCATTCGAGATTGAATCTTAGTTATAGCATTTTAAATTTTGTCTTGACTATATTTCATCTCTTTCATCTTCGCAGAAAGGGATTATATACTTTTTTAAACCCCTGCTAGTATTCTTAGTATCATGATTCTAAATTCTGGTTCATACATCTTGCTTATATCTGTGTTGATTAAGCCCCTGGCTGTCATTTCTTCCTGTTCTTTCTTTTGGGTTGAAATCCTTCATGTTATCATTTTGGAGAAAGGAAAAGAATTAATAAAATAAAAACTAAATTTAAAAAATTAGAAACAATACAAAAAAAATCAAATAAAGGAAGCTAGATCCTAGGTGTGTTCTGTTCTGGTTGTTGAAACAAGCTTGGTAGAATAGAGAAAAAAGATAAAGAAAAGAAAAGAAGATGGAAAAAGGTAAGAAAACATTTAACAATTTAAAAAAATGATTAGAGGGGTACCTGGGTGGCTCTGTCAGTTACGTGTCCAACTTTGGCTTAGGTCATAACTTGCAGTTCATGAGTTCAAGCCTCATATCTGGCTCTGTGCTGACCACTCAGAGCCTGGAGCCTGCCTTGGATTCTGTGTGTGTGTCTCTCTCTCTACCCGTCCCCTGCTCACGCTCTGTCTCTCTCCCTATCAAAAATAAATAACATTTAAAAATTTTTTAATGTATACAATAAAATAGAATAAAATGAAATGAAGAAAGTAAACTAGACTAAAATCTTTGCAAAAAATAAAATAGTAGGAAAATAATAAAGAAAAATGATTTTTATAAAAATGAAAAATATAAATTTTTTCTATATCCAAGAATAAGAAAAGAAAAAAAATTGATAGACGAGCAAACAGAATTAAACCTGAGTGAAATCACATCCAGTTTCTCCTAGAAGTCAAACTATGAAGCACTTCATAGTCCATAAACTAAGCAGGTGAAGAGTCTTGTGATGGTCCTCTTAGGGCTTGTTTGGCACAGTTGGACAGGGTTTAGTGTAATGGCTATGTTCTCCAATAGGTGGCGCTGCTTATCTTACTGGGGTGGATAGGTGTGGCGCATGCATGGGTGTATGCACATGTGGAGGAGAGGAGATAATTCCATCACCCAGCTTCCCAGTTTCTAGCACCAGAACTCTACACTATCGCCAATTGCCAATCAATCACCTCTCCTTTGTCTCTGGCTTCCAACCACTCTCTACTTCTATACTGTCCACAGGCCTTCAGCCTGCCAAGAAGTACTTCTCTCCTAAATTTTATCTCAGATAGGGCTGTGTTTCCAAACCTCTCACTTCTAGGGCCCCTCAGATCCTCTTGTGGAGGATTTCACGAAAAAATGGCTGAATACCAGTCTGCCCCTGGGAACACTCACATGACTGTGCCGCTGCAGAGGCCCAGGGACTGCGGCTGGTTGCCAGCCTGCCCCAGAAAACTTTCACATGATCATGTTTCAGCAGTGGTTCAGGGACTATGGTAGATCACAACACACATGTGGCACCAGACTTCATGGCACCCTAGCATCCTTGTTCCAACACCAGCAAATGTGGCTGTAACCAGGGATCCACTGGGAACTCTGCCTGTGGAGAAGCTGTATGGCCTCTACCAAATGTTCTCAAAGCAAGGGAACACCTCTCCCAATGTGGCCCGAGGACCTCTCAAACCTCACTGTCTGCTCCTGGGAATTCACCTTTCCCACCACAGCACTGCCAGGTATCAGCTGCAGGGTTTCCAACTCTGCACTCCCTTGTTTACAGAGTACCAATGGTATTGAAACCCTCTCCTTTCTTTCTCCGTTATCCCTTTCTTATTCAGTTCCTTGTAGGTGTTTCCACTCTTTCTCCTTATCTCCAGCTGCTTCCTTTTTAAAAATTTTTTTTATATCTTTTATTTATTTTTGATTGACAGAGAGTCAGTGTGAGCAGGGGATAGTCAGAGAGAGAGAGGGAGATACAGAATCTGAAGCAGGCTCCAGGCTCTGAGCTAGCTGTCAGCACAGAGCCTGACGCAGGGCTCAAACCCACAAACTGTGAGCTCATGACCTGAGCCAAAGCCAGACGCCTAACCAAATGAGCCACCCAGGCACTCCCAGCTGCTTTAATGAGGAGTGCTTTTCCTGTACTCTACCCCCTGTCTTGGTCCACTCTCTGCAAATAAAAATAGCTCCTTACCCTCCTCAGCTTCTCTCCCCCAGTTCACCTCTCTGCACCATTTATCTGCCAAGTTCTGTGGCTTAAGTTTTGTGTTAGTCTTCAGATCAGTTTTCTGGGTGTGCAAAATAGTATGGAGGGACAAGAGAAAGAGAACTCCCATGCTGCTATGCCATCTTGGTCCTACCAAAAGTTTATTTAACTTTTAAATTGAAGAGAACAAAATGAAGATACCTTAAAGAGAAATCATCTGGAAAACTGATGAAATGGAAAATCTTTTGTAAGATAAAAATTACCAAAACTGACCCAAAAAGACATTGAACTGAAAATTTCTAAGTAAGTTAAATAAATTGGACACATAATTAAAAACCTTCCCACCCAGAAAACTATAAGTTCAGATTACTTTAGTGGTGTACTCTATCAAATACTTAAGGAAGAAATAATATCAATTCTAAGTGAGATCCTCTAGAAAATTAGAAAGAAGGGAACACTATGCAATTCATCATACTAGGCCAGAATTAATTTAATTCCAAAGATATCACAAGAAAATAAATTTTAAAACTAATATCCTCAATGAACATAGATGCAAAAACCCTTAATAAAATATTTCAAATCCAGCAATATCTAAAAATAATAAAATGCTATAACAAAGTCATGATTTTATTCCAGAAATGCAAATTTGGCATATAATTTCCCATGTTTATGGAAGTAAAGAGAAAAACCACATGATCATTTCAATAAAAGCATAAAAGGTCATTGAAAAAAATCAACATCTATTAATTTTAAAATCTGAGCAAAGTAGATACAACAAGAATCTTCCTCAAACTATAAATAGGATCTAACATAAAACCTACTGCTAACATGAAATTTAGTAATGAAAGACTGAATGCTTTCCCTTTAGGAAAGATGGGAAGGCAGGCAGGGATATCGGTTCTCACTACTTCTATTCAACACTGTACTGGAAGCCTTACTAATGTAATAAAACAAGATAATAAAATTAAAAGCATAGAATTAGAAAATAAAAATAATAAAACTATCTACATATAACATAACCCTATATGTAAAAAAAAAATCCCAAGAAGTCCACACACACACACACACACACACACACACACACACACACACACACACAAATCTAGAACTAACAAATTATTGTCACAGGACAAAAGCTAAGTATATAAAAATCTGTTTGTTGTATTGCTATATACCAGCAATGAACATTGGAAATGGAAATAAAATCTATAATATATAATTGTATCCAAAAATGTAAAAGACTAAAGGATATATTTAACAAACTATGTGCAAGAAATAAAGCCATGAGACATTGCTGAAATAAATTAAAGACCTAAATAAAATGAAGAAATATTCTATTTTCATGAATCAGAAGACTCGATTTTATTAGAAAGCCAATTCTTTCTAACTTAGTGTAAAGATTCAATACAATTTGAGCCAAAATCCCAGAGCCCTGGGGCACCTGGGTGGTTCAGTCCATTTAGCGTCTGACTCTGATTTCAGCTTGGGTTATTATCCCAGCATTGTGAGATCAAGCCCCAGATCTGGCTCTGCATTGAGTGCTGTGTGGAGCTTGCTTAAGAATCTCTCTCTCTCTCTCTCTCTCCCTCTGCCACTCTCCCATACTCATGTTCCCTCTCTCTTTCTCTCTCAAATAAAAATTTTTTTTAAATTCCCAGAACTGGTTTTTTTTTTTTGTTTTAACATTGAGGTGATTCTAAGATTTATATGCAAATATAAAGGCTCTAGAGTAGCCAAATAATTTTTTAAAAGAACAAAGCTGGGGGAATCACAAATCTTACTTAAAGACTTACTACAAAGGTACAATAATTGGGACAGTAGGTTATTGACATAATATCATATAGATCAGTGGACACATACACCAGTGAAATAGTACAGAGAATTCAGACCAGACTGAGACATGTATTTTCAATTGATTTTAATAGTATATGCTAAATGTTGAATGAGTAGGAATATTCTCCTTTCTTCATTATCTAGACCTAAAATCTTCTTTGCAATCAAAGCTTTGCCCTAAAAACTCAGTTCCAGACTCAAGTCCTACAGAAAGATTGCCAGGCCAAGTCTGTCCAGCGCTTGTGGGTCTTAAACTTGGGACCCATTTGCACTGTTTTCACAGGAAAGTTTTTGCTTCATATCCTTTTGTTATTATTTGTCTGTGGGTGGGACTAAGTCGGATGGCATCGGTGAAGCCTGAACTTCTCTGACGTAAAGTGTGTTACTCCGAGTTAACTGAGGAGTTGATCCTTTATCTATGCTGTGTTGCCTTCACCTTTATCCCTCCCTAAGGTGTACATCTTCTCACAAAAGTCAGAGACAGGCCCTTCAGGTTGCCTAGCTCCCAAGATATTTTTTATCGGGGGCCTTGTCTCCAAAAGAAAGATCTCCCTTCTTAAGCTTACTGTTTCAATTCCCCCAACTTCTACAAATGACACTGGAGAATTCAGACAAGAGGGTGATGTGGTCCAGTACCTATATTCCCTACTTCTCCTGATCTCAAAATCTTGGATCTGGGAGGGAGACAAAAATCTCTAAATGAAA
This sequence comes from Suricata suricatta, assembly GCF_006229205.1. Lineage (NCBI taxonomy): Eukaryota > Metazoa > Chordata > Mammalia > Carnivora > Herpestidae > Suricata > Suricata suricatta. Next base: position 11,508,759 of record NC_043701.1, on the reverse strand, counting down.
ACTGTATCTAACCCTCACCATCTACCCAGCTGGCTATAATTATTAACCAGGAAAAAACAGAAAGCAAGCACTCCCATGGAACCAACCGAAGCCATCAGTTGCTTAAGTGTATCCAGGGCTCTATCCCTTTCTTCATCTATATCTTTTTCTCAAATGTTACTTCCTCAGACACAAGACTTCTCATTATTCTGAGGAAAAACACCAGTGCCTAATAATTCCCAAAGGACTCCTTGTTTTCCCATCATTCCCCTGAAGAACACTTTGCTGGAGTTTGTTTCCCATCCAGCCTATGCTCAGCTCTAAACCACACCAAGAAACCAGGGACTTGGAGACATGTTGAGTAGAGAGAATCAATAACACTTATCCTTGGGAGGGAAGGGGCAAAGACAGCACTTTTCTCTTCTGGTCTCATCAAAGTTGCTGCCCAGGGCTCTATGGTGATGCAGGGTAAGGCTTTAATTAGGAAACTAGCAGAGGACTGGAGATACTGTAGCTTGTGGAATCACTCATCTAGCAGTACAGGTGCCCCTTTCTGCTCCTGCCAGCTGTAACACACTACCCAAGGATAGTGGACCACATATCTCATGTCACTCATGTTACAGAGTGAATCTGTTAGGCAGAAATCTCTAGAAATAAATTTCTTAATGTGAGCAGCTCAAGAAAACACTCAGAGGCTAAGGTAAGTGGCTTGGGTTTGCATATGGGTTGAGCTCCTGTGATGCACAGAAATAAAAATTGGGTTTCAATTGATCAGTGTTGGGTGTAGATTTTAACCTACTATTAGGGTTTATCAGTGGGATGGATAGAAGCTAGTGGAGGGACAAAACCTCTTCTTTAAGTTGGAATGTCATTGGTAGTGGCCAGGTCATAGACCCAGATGAAGCTTTTATGGGGCCAGAGAGAGGGCCCAAGTATAACTATACACAGCTTTGCTCTTTCCACTTCTGATAGTTTGTATTATAGTGTTTATTTCCTTTGACAACTGGAAATTGTTTGAGGTATCCTTTCAGTGAACTTAAATTCTAAGGCAGAATAAAGTTGTCAAAATAGTCACACACACACACACACACACACACACACACACACACACACACACACACACCATCTGTTGGCCTTCAAGAAGTGTGGAGAGATGATAGGCCAGAACAATTCAGCAATGACAATAGTTGTTTGTGGAGCACTTGATACGTGCCTATCACTGTATTCAGTAGTTCACTCTTCTAATCTTCACAATAGCCCTAGAAGCCAGTACTATCATTATCTGCATTTTAAACCTGAGTAAATTGAGGTTCAGAGAGCATGTTATAAAGAGCAGATTTATATATCACAAACAAGTTTCAGATCAGAATTTGAACACAAGTTCATAGCTTGTGCCTCAAACCACCATGAAAGACTGAGGAGTCAGGAGGGGAGGGGACACACTACAGCAGGAAAACAGCACCATGAGGTAAAATGCTTAGGATCTTCTCATCACTGGTAGGGCAGCCACGTGGTTCTGAGGCTTATCTACATGACCCTACATGTCTGTTCTGCTTCCCATCTTGAATGAATATACTAGAGCCCACCACCACCACCACCACCAAAGGAAGCTAACTGATTAACACAAAACTCTGACTTCCCATTAATTTCATGATCATAGCTAGAGAAATGTGAGTGAGTGAGGGTCCTCAATAGAAAAACTGCCCAGAAAGACTTGAATGGATGCTTTAAAAGGAATCTTGGTGCAGTCTCTGAGTCATGACACAAACCGCCCCCCAGTACCCATCCTTGAGGACTTTGGGACGACTTATACTAATTCTCTCTTTCTTTCCATGTTTTCTCCCCTCCCTGTCTTTTTCTGTTTCTTCCTCTCATATATCTTGCCTTCCTCTCTTAATTGTCTTCCCACTTTGTTTCCTTTTTTTCCTTCTCCAGAAATGTTGATGTCTGCTGCTATGCTGTCTTCCTTAATCCACTCCTGTTTTTCTCTCTCCATATCAATGGCTTTCAATGCTCTTAATTCTAAGACTCCCTAAATCTATGATACTGTCATGTTCTCATGTAGTTACCTCTCTGTTTATCACTGACCACCTACTTGTATTGCTCTCCCTATTCACTTTCTGTTTCATGATGATTCTCTCTTTTTTTCCTTTCCTTTCCTTTCCATGCAGGGATCCTGGATCATGACAAATCTGAGCCACCCTTCTGAATTTGTGTTTTTGGGCTTCTCCTCTTTTGGTGAGCTGCAAGGTCTGCTGTACGGGCCTTTCCTCATGCTTTATCTTCTTGCCTTCATGGGAAACACTGTCATCATAGTCACAGTCATAGCCAACACCAACCTACATACTCCCATGTACTTCTTCCTGGGTAACTTTTCCCTGCTGGAGATCTTGGTGACCATGACTACAGTGCCTAGGATGCTTTCAGACCTGCTGGTCCCCCGCAAAGTCATTTCCTTCAATGGCTGCATGGTCCAGTTCTACTTCTACTTTTCCCTGGGTTCCACCTCCTTCCTCATCCTGTCAGACATGGCTCTTGACCGTTTTATGGCCATCTGCCACCCACTACGCTATGGCACTTTGATGAGCTGGGATGTGTGTGTCTGGTTGGCAGGGGCTGCCTGGGCAGCTCCTTTCTTAGCCATGGTACCCACTGTCTTCTCCCGGGCTCATCTCAGTTATTGCCATGGCAACATCATTAACCACTTCTTCTGTGACAATGCACCTCTGCTGCAACTGTCCTGCTCAGACACCAGCCTGCTGGAATTCTGGGACTTTGTGATGGCCTTAGCCTTTGTTCTCAGTTCCTTCCTGGTGACCCTCATCTCCTATGGCTATATTGTGGCCACTGTGCTGAGGATCCCCTCTGCTAGTGGCCGTCAGAAGGCTTTCTCAACCTGTGGATCTCACCTCACTCTGGTCTTCATTGGCTACAGCAGTACCATCTTCCTTTATGTCAGGCCTGGCAAAGAACATTCTGTGGAAATAAACAAGACTGTAGCCTTGGTGACATCAGTCCTCACTCCCTTTCTCAATCCTTTTATCCTTACCCTCCGCAATGAAACAGTCAAGGCAGTGCTATGGGGGCAGATGCAGAGGCTTAAAGGCCTACACAAGGTGCTATCATGAGCCTGAGGAACCTGGTCAGCTTCAGTCAAGTATGTCTGTGAGGAGGCAGAGTACAAGACTCAGTGGGAAGACCACTGCCTGAATTTCTTCAGGATTTTTCTTCTGTGCTTCTGCATGGTAACTACAGTGAGTCCTCAGTGCTACCCTGTCTGGCTCTCACAATGCTCCCCATGCCCACTAGCATCCATAAGAACTCTGAAAGTAGCTCAGAGCCCGGGGAGCCAGAGGTAAGACTTTCAATACATGAGCTTTCCATTTAAGAACAGCAGCCAAGAAGTATTCTCTGATCAAGAGATATTATCCACCGTGTGTGTGTGTGTGTGTGTGTGTGTGTGTGTGTGTGTGTGTAAAATTCCCAAAAGATTCAGGATGGAATATCAGCTCCACTCCATTTCCCTCCCAACTATAATCTGAAATTTTAAAAATCCTCCAATTACTTTGACCTCAGACTCATGGTTTTCTCTTAGCTTTCAACTATCCCGGATTTTATAAAACAGCCCCAATTTAAAATATTCGGTCAAATTGTTTCTACAAATACACTTTACCAAACTACATTTCTCAGTAAACGACAATGACTTCCCTCATCAAGAGAGTACTCCTAGCCCCACTTATTTTAAGACAACAAAAACTACTAATTTACCACAAATGTCCAGATGTTTTGAAATAAACAAGGCAGGGAATTGTGCACTCTTTTGATGGACATATAGTGTCTAGACTTGGAGATGTGGCTCACTTGGTGGTCTTTTGGTTCTCATTATACACTTCCAGTGTCACCTCAGGCTAACCCCCTCCTAACAGGAACGTCCCTTCCTCTGACTTTCTGAAACGTTCATTTCTTGCTTGCTGAGATGCCCTTTACCTAAATCAAAGGGTATCTTTAGGTTCCTAGTTTCAGCTTCTGGTTGAAAATCTTGCATCTCCTCAATGACACATCAGAACAATGACCCTGATGTTTGCTGTTGCTCCAACTGATTTATTTTCTCTAATTATCCTCTGCTCACCACCTCAAAGAGTAAATATTTGTAGAATAAATGGAAGGAGGATGAAGAAAGTAAGATTAACTTTACGGATTATAACTTGGCTTTATATATGTGTGTGTATGTTATACACACACACATATATAGTCACACTTTACAAACCACTTTATACATGTTTTCCATTTGGTTTTATCCTCATAGTAAAATTCAATTAAATAAATAATCACTGGTCACTTACCATGAGCAATGCACTCTGCCTAGCACTGGTCATTAAAGATCAAAGAAATGTGGATTCTAACCTCAGAGATCTCTCCACCTGTGAGAAACAGGAAAAGCTCTAATGAATTCTAGCACATTTTGAGAGAGGTTCTCCTGCTTAAAACGAGTGCCAGAAAGAAAGCCCAGAAGAGAAATGCCAACTCTTGTGCTGCAGCTGGGCAGCGCTTCTGACACACTCGTGAATAGGAAAAAGATAGTTGAGGGAAAAAAAAAAAAAAAGAACCGGTCAAAGTGACAGGAGAGCTGACAGTACAATCTGGTTCTTCAAACTTCTTTTCCACCTCTCCATCCTCAACAATTCTTCAAAATTGGATTAATTAAATGTTGGAATCTCCTGGATCTGAAGCCACTCTGTATAGACTCCTCCAGCCTCTTACTGAGTGTATAACCATCTGGTTCCCATTACGTGTGTAAGATTGCAGCTGCAGTAATTCTTGCAACCCCTTGATAACAATAGTTGTGTGTTTCATACCCATCACTTTAAAGAAACATATTGTCTGATAGCAATTATAAATTGAATCACTTTTAAAGATTTATATTTCATTTATTGTAATAGTATCCACAAACATTTGAAAGATAATAAATAACACTTGTATATACAAAAAATATTTTTATTTGACCCATACATTATATTAATTGCCAAGTAGATTTACACTTCCTTTGCTACACAGGTTCCCCTGCCCCACCCACTGTCCAAAAATAGAGCATTCTTATGAAACCTTTCCTAAGTTGAAATGGCAACAGGTAAAGAAGAAATTGCCATTATTTTGTATGAACATTATTTTGAGCATTCCCAGAAACAAAAAGCAATCTCTTAGGCTTTTCTGATATCTCAGTACACATCTTGCTAACAGATGCCAAAAGTAAATCGAGATAAAGCACAGATGCTCACTCAGTTCACAGCTCTGGCAGCCTGATGCCGACATGCTGAGTGCCGTTCCTGGGGAAGAAGTTTGGTGGCGCTGTGCTCGCTACTTAGGGTGTGTGCTACCTCTGCAACAGCTGGCTGCAGAACAAACACCAAATGCTAGCTTTGCTTTTTTCCTTCTCTTCTAAAAGCAAAAATCCTCTTCTAATTTCTTTTTTTTATGTTTATTTATTTAGAGGCAGAACACAAGCAGGGGAGAGGCGGAGGGAGAGAGAGGGGGAGGGGGGAATCCCATGCACGCTCCGCATCCAGCATGAATCCTCAAACCCAGAGGCGGGGCTTGAACTCACGAACTATGAGATCATGACCTGAGCCGAAATCAAGAGTCAGATGCTTAACCAACTGAGCCACCCAAGTGCCTCTCAGTCTCTTGACCTGCTAACGTAGGTCTTTTGTAAAAGTGAAGTGGTGCAACGAACTTTTATTTATTTTTTTAAAGGTGTGGGTGGGGTTTTTTATTAATAGTTTATAGTCAGGTGGTTTCCATGTAACACCCAGTGCTCATCCCCACAAGTGCCCTCCTCCATGCCCATCACCCCCCTTCCCTTTTTCTCCTCCCTCTTCAGCCCTCAGTTTGTTTTCAGTATTCAAGAGTCTCTCATGATTTGCCTCCCTCCCTCTCCCTAACTTTCTTTTTCCCCCCTTCCCCTTCCCATGGTCCCTTGTTAGGTTTCTCCTGTTATACCTATGAGTGAAAACATATGGTATCTGTCCTTCTCTGCCTGACCTCACACCAGTCAGAGTGGCTAAAATAAATAAATCAAAAGACTACAGATGCTGTTGAGGATGTGGAGAAACGGGCACCCTCCTCCACTGTGGGTGGGAATGTAAACTGGTGCAGCCGCTCTGGAAAACAGTGTGGAGGTTCCTCAAAAAACTATCAATAAAACTCTCATATGACCCAGCAATAGCACTGCTGGAGATCTACCCAAGGGATACAGAAGTGCTGATGCATAGGGGCATATGTACCCCAATGTTCATAGCAGCACTGTCAGCAGTAGCCAAAACATGGAAAGAGCCTAAATGCCCATCAACTGATGAACGGATAAAGAAGATGTGATATATAAACACAATGGAGTACCACATGGCAATGATAAAGAATGAAATCTGGCCATTTGTAGCAAAGTGGATGGACCTCGAGGGTGTCATGCTAAACACGAACTTTTAAAAAGCAGGGGACACCTGTAATACCATGTTTCTCAGGAGATGGGAACACTTAAGTTCATTGTTAGTCTCATAAGATCATTGGATATAAGGGCATTTGACAGAAAGCAACAGCTGTCCCACCCCACAGAAGTAGCTTTCAATTTTTTTGCAATTTCAATAATTGCAGAGTGGTAGGATGAGATTGTAACACCCAGTACCAATTTAATTATAGGTAGAATCATGGCAAGATTCCAGGATTCTACAATGCCTTCCCTACCCCAGGTACCTCCATTTGTCTAGCATCCCAGCCACAGAGACACCATGTTCCAGTAAGCAACCAGCAGAAATACAGGGCTCAGAATGGCTAACATAAGAAGCAATTGTTGGGGCATCTGGGTGGCTCAGTTGGTCAAGCAGCCAACTCTTGATTTCAGCTCAAGTTGTGATCTCACAGTTGGTGGGATTGAGTCTTGATTCAGAACTGTCTATGCAGAGACTGCTTTGGATTCTCTCTCTACCTCTCTCTGGCTCTCTCTGCCTCTCTCTTTTCAAAATAAACTTTTTTTTAATTTAGAGTTTATTGTCAAGTTGGTTTCCATATAACACCCAGTGCTCTTCCCCACAAGTGATCGCAAAGAAATAAACTTAAAAAAAAAAAAAAAGCAGTTGTCACACACGTAAATCCCAATGGGAAGCCAAAAAGCAAAATTAGTTCTTCCGGTTAGCAGGACTTAGAGCAAGAAAAAAATATGGGAGTTTTGATGAGGGAAGATAAAGGAATTGAGTCATTTTTCAAATACAAGTCAGGCTTGGGTTCTGCAGTGGCCAGCAGGTAGCATAAAGTCCGTGCCTTTTGCTAGGGATTTTGGAACAGGATTTTGGAACTTTGGTAAGGTGTAAAACTCTCTAAAATCAAGTTGGAAAATGTCAGTGTTGTCTATAGAGGACCATGTTGTCGTCAGTCTAGTGCACCAATTCTGTATGCCTTCAATTTCTGAATGTAAATATGATCCTTCCAACAATGTCTCACAGATACTGAAGAAAGGTGGTAGTGGTCCACTGGTCTGCTGGTAAATGTTTAACACCCTGTCTCTAATTGTAGCATTTACTGACCTCCAGTGTTTGCCAATTTCACTGGTGTCAGTTTCACCCCCATCCAGTCCAGTTTCAAACTACTAACATGATACCAACAACTTCATAGCATAGATAAAAGTAAAATGTAGTGAAATACCTAGGAGTTTTGAATTCTTATTACCTTTGTTTCTATCATAATCTGTTTGATTTGTAAGTTTCTACTATTAAATTTTTAATAATATTATGTTACTTTCCTGAAAACTTATCAGTTCTCAGGAGGACTCCCGAGCATTTTTGTAGCATTCCACTTCTGGGTTTTCCCTTAGATCCTGTTCCCCATTCAACCCAGAATCTTTGTCATTCTCCTTCTCTTGAGTCAGATACATGCCAAGTCCTATGGAAGCAAACCTCATGAAACTGTCCTTTCACAGAACTATTCCTAAGCTCTTTCTGAACTTACTTAGGTCATATTTAAAACCGCAAGCAATAAAATTCCAGCACTGAAGGGAAACAGTACCTTTTGTGAATACAATATAAATGCCCAAGGGTGCAAAGGTTTCCACATCGATGCCCTCTGCACTCACTCCCATGTTTGTTGTAAAACAGTTGTGTCCTGTGAGTCCAGTGAGGGCAGCATCCTTCAGAGGACACTTAAAAATTCCCCTGAGAGTAGGGAGCCTGGGGGGCTCAGTCAGTTGAGTATCCAATTTCGGATCAGGTCATGATCTCACGGTTTGTGGGTTCGAACCCCGCTTGGGGCTCTGTGCTGACAGTTCAGAGCCTAGAGCCTGGAGCCTGTCTTCTGATTCTGTGTCTCCCTCTCTCTCTCTGAAGCTCCCTGCTCACATTCTCTCTCTCTCTCTCTCTCTCTCTCTCTCTCTCTCTCTCTCTCTCTCTCTCTCTCCCTCTCCCTCTCCCTCTCCCTCTCCCTCTCCCTCTCCCTCTCAAAAATAAATAAAACATTTAAAAATTTTTTAAAAAATTCCCTGAGACCTGGATCTGTTTCGTGAATATATCCAGGACCAGTCTCCAGAGTCAGTCCTTAATTCCATCTCCCTGTGCTTTCATTGCCCATATAACATACTGTTTTTATGTCTACATTATTTTACATATTGGTTGTTTCTCTCTGGAATTCACGACTCCCCTTCTCAGCCTGTGAGGCGGCTCTTCATACTTCAAAGCTCAACTCAGATGATACCATGTTTGAGAATACTTTCAATTTAACCAAAGAAAATCAGGCCCCCACATGTTTCTGTAGTGCTTTGCATAACATCATAACTAACACATAGTTTTGTTTTCCCACACAAAATTCTGAGCTCCTTAAGTTAGGTACCAGGCTTTACATGTCTTTGTATCTCCTGTGCCTAGGACACAGTAGATGTTCAATAAATGCTAGCGGTCTTTAGGAATGGAGTTTTCAGATGAATTTGGAATATGAGTAGACACTGTAACCTAACACACAGAATCCCATCCTCGTGGACAATAATAGAAGTAAACAAAACATGAGAAGAACTTATCCCACTGCACTCTATCCGGGTATTTGTCTACCCTACTGCCACAACCAGTTCCAAGACTCACATAACAACAGGGACCAGAGAAAACAGTGTGGACGGTGGGTGAGAGGTCTAGAAATAGTTCAATGACAACACCTCACTTGAATATTTTCTAGGGGAATGTGTAGCTGTCTTATTTGCTAGTCTACCTGTTAATTCATAACTCCAGAATTTGGACAGTGGGTGAATGTTAAGAGTTGTGGTGTGGCTGGACATAAGGTTTCATATGAAATTTGAGACCCCTGCAGCCAGGACAGGGGCTGCCTCACAGCTGGGAGTGCGCCATGCCTAGACTTGGCTCCGGTAGGGTCTCCTTGCTGACCTGAGAAGTGTCCCCCAGTGGGGATGCCTGCAGTCAGAGGGGGTGTGCGGTGACACTCCACACACTCTCTTGCAATTCCAAGAGGCAATAATTTAGTCACTTCGTGACTCTAAACCTGGGAGACTTGTATACACCCACTTTGCTTTAGAAGATTCCTTCCAGCAAAATGGAAAAGTCTGTTATCGGTATTTCCTGGATTTTGTCTATCCAGGAGCCTTATTTGATATTGTGCACACCAAGGGTCCCTGTCACATTAAATGTATAGGACCAAACCATCTCTAGGTCACGGCCACAGAGAATTCTAACAGCAAATCGGAGCCTGGATCATTGGCCTAAGTCTCTTAAGAAATTTGAAGTTACATCACGGAGCACTTGGGTGGCTAAGTTGGTTAAGCATCCTTCTCCTTCTCTTGCTTTCAGCTCAGGTCTGGACCTCACAGTTCCTGAGACTGAGCCCCGCTTAGGCGCTGCACTGACAGCAGGGGGCCTGCTTGGGATTCTTTCTCTCTCCCTCCTTCTGCCCCTCTCCCACTCACATGAGCCCACGCTCTCTCTCTCAAAGAAGAAGGAGAAAGAGGAGGACAAGGTAGAGGAGGAGGATGAGGAGGAAGAGTAAAAGGGAAGGAAATAGTTTAAAGTCAGACCAGGATAAAAATCTCAGGGCTCCAATTCTGATTACAATCTTTAGAAACAGGCCCTGGGATGAAGTCCTCAAGGAATGGTGGCCCCAGTAATTGCAAACACCCCCCGCCCCCGCCCCTTCCCCTTCCCAGTGCCCTTCACTGTACAAACACCGAGACAGGAACTTTCATACAAAATTTCCTGATTGAAACTTCTACCAGCAGATTGTCTAGATAAGTGCTCCTCAAACATTAGGCTGCATATGAATCATCCAGGGGGCCTGTTAAAATGCAGATTCCAGGGGCACCTGGGTGGCTCAGTCAGTTGAGTATCTGACTCTTGGTTTGGCTCAGGTCATGATCTCATGGTTCATGAGCTCAAGCTCCATGGGCTCTATGCTGACAGCGCACAACCTGCTTGGGATTCCCTCTCCCTCTCTCTATCCCTTTCTCTCTCTCTCTCAAAATAAATAAATAAACTTCTGAAAAATGCAGATTCTGTTTCAGCAGGTCTGGGCTGAGGCCTGAGGTTCAGCATTCTATATTAAGGGAGATGCCAGTGCTGTTCTAAGCATCACACTTGGCGGAGCTGGAGAACCACAGGTAAGTTTGTTGGGAATGTCACTGATGAAGTTTTGGGGGTCATGGGATCCAGAGTCAAAGACCAAGAAAGAATTATTGGAGACATCTTTGGTGCAAAAGGGTGATTTTATTAAAGCGTGGGGACAGAAAGAACTGCACTTGGGTCCTGACTGGTGACTCATTTTATATCCTCTGGGAGTGAATCAGGATGTCTAAGGAATTTTGGAAGAAGGTTCCCAGGACCTTGAGGGGCTAGCTGTGACTAGGGAAATGCCACTTATTACCATTTAATAGAACCTCAGTCATGAGACCCTTTAGATGTATATTGGGGAGCTGCTATAAGCTTGGAGTATCCTTGCTAGCATATACCTTGGGGGCAGTTGAAATAAAAGAAGCCGACTTACAGATCCTTGAGGTTGGGATAATGTTAAGCTAAGTTTCCCTTTTGCCCCCAGCAAAGTGTCATCCTTGAGGCAGCTGAGCTCCTAGAGGGAGGTCACTCTGTCGGCGTCAAGGACTTGTCAATGGGCTGCAGGCAGTAAGGGAATTTCATTTTTCATTTGTCTTAGTTTCTCACATTAACCGTGGCAAGCACTTAAAACCGTTTCCTTTGTGCCTTTGTTCTTGGGTAACCAGGAGTGCCTGAGGAATAGCACATATATTCCATCTGGGGGGCTGGGGCGGAAGATGGTGTCCCGGCCTGTGTTTTGCCCTCAGCTTGCCCCATGCCCCCTCATCATCATGACTGCCTGATACTGTATGCAGGGGAGTATGGCGGAGCCCCAAGGAAGCTGTCCCCCACCAACCTGACCAGTCAGGTATCTCACTGCTAAGATCGCACCATGAAAAAGAGGCAATAGATGGCTGTAGACTGTTGATTATTTTTAACTTTTTAAGGGAATGTGCAGAAATGAGAGTAGCAGCAGGAAGGAATCTCTCAGGAGGCAAATCTGAGTGGATTTGTGTGCTGATTACTTTAGGAGGAAAAGCTGAAGGAAAGTGTTTGCATATCAGAAGGAGATAATTGCTTCCCATTTAGTTCTCAAGTTTTTTCATGAAGTTTGCAAGGAAAGCAAGTAATTAGTCCCTTGAGAGGTGGAGGAGAGAAAGTTCTCAGGATGAAAAACTCTTTTCCCTGCTGGCCTTTACCGCAGAATCAAAAGTATCTGCCCCCTTTTGGAGAGACCACAAATGGTAATGTGTCCTATGGTAGTTTAAAAAAAAAAAAAAAAAAAGCTTAATTGGAGGTCAAGCTCCCCAGTAATAACCAGAGACTCACGCCTCTGGGTGGGGCCCCCAGATGCATTCCCCTCTGTCACCCCTTTCTTCACAGCTGTGGGTCTACAGGGTGGCCCCTGTATGGACCTATCCATGCTGCACCAGGACCAGGACCCCTCCTATAGATATCCTGTGGGCATGATGAGGTTTTGGGATGGTGGTGGCCAAAAAGGAATTCTTGGGATGTCTTTGGTGCAAAAAGGTGATTTTATTAAAGCACAGAGACAGGACCAGTGGACAGAAAGAACTGCACTGGGGTTGTGAAGAGTAACTGGTCATAGACTATGGACTTGGGGCAGTAAAGGCAAATGAGAAGTTTCCAAAGAGATTTGCACTTGCTAAAGGAGATTCACAGGATCCTGGAGGCCTAGCTGTTGTCAAGCTAAAATTGTTTTTCCCTCTAGCAAAGCATTAACATCAAGACAGGAGGAATTCCTAGAAGAATGTTTTACTCTGCCTGCCTCAAGCATTTGTCAATGGGCTGCAGGTTATAAGGATATTTAATTTTTCCTTCTTGCCTTCGTTCCCCATATCACTATGGAGGGGTGATTTGGGGGCTTCAGGAAACTGAGTCTACAGGTTTCTGCAGATTAGGCAATTGATAATACTGCCTTTTTCTTGTCATTTACTAAGATATTTGTAAATGAATGGAGACCCAAATCTGTATGACTGTGATCTCTATCAGTTAACCGTATGTTTTCTTTCCTTTCTTTTGCTCTTAGGCAGCCAGGACTGCCTGAGGAATACCACATATATGCCAAACCACACACACTCCAGCTCGTACTTTGCCCTCAGCCCGCGTTATGCTCCTTCCTCAGGCAGGGCTGGCTTCAGAAGAAGGAAGAAATTTGCATCTACTCTTTGTCCTGTTCTGCAAATCCCAGCCCAAGTCCAGATTCACAAGAAATCAGACACTAGAGCTACTCCTAATCCCACATCTCCCTTGACTTCCTAAATCATTGCCAGACTGCCAGGGAAAGCCTTCTCCCCCTTGCCCTACCTCCCTGCTACCCATAACCCCAGTACCATCCCATTTCTTCCCTCTTAGCTGGCTTGCACTATCTTTGCTTTACCACCAGGGCCCTGGTGACCCCCTGTCCAGGCTGCTTCTGAGAAAGCCAACCTCAGAGGGCCCTAGCTCTAGAACATGGATCTAAAGTTCTGTGGGAGAAGACAGTTGCTAATGCATGTGAAGGGGAAGGCAGGCAGTCTGGGAGACATGGTCCAGCTTCCCCATCTGTCTAGAGTGTATAAGAAAGATAAAGTCTAGGCCTGGGGCCCTCAGGACGTCTCTGTGTAAGGTGCTGAAAAGTGGTCCCCCAAAGAGTCATTTCTGTTTAAAAGAAAGAGATTTTGAAGGGGTGGGCAGAAGTGGGCTGTCTGGGTATAAGTAGCGCTTCTACTTCAGAAATAATCCCAGAGAAGGGGTCCTAACAGGAGGCACAGAGTTTCCTATCTTTGGGGGATGCCAGGCCTCTCTGCTCTTCTCAGAACCCTATCCCACACTCTGAAGCCAGTTCATGAGTAAGAAATATAGCCCCGAAGAATCTGCAAAGAAATGTAAAGGAATATAAACAAAACCACACAGCCAGACTGGGAAGGAGAGATTTTAATAGCACATTTTTACTATAATAGCCACATCTACAGAGTTTTTACTATGTACCAGACCCAGGACTGAGAGTTTTATTTGGATATGCTCTTTTAGTTGATATTATCATACTGTTTTCACTCCACAGCTTCCTCAAAATTATCTCTTCTTTGTTTATCTCAGGCTCACAGATACTTGTCTTGGAATCATTTGATGATATGAGCTCATTAATTCTCTATAGTAAATGAGTGGGGATAAAGGGAGCAGGAGAGACTAAGAAGTAGACTGAGGAGTTCCAGCATGCGTGCCCGGGTGCCCAGGTGCCCACCTGCAGTGGAGAATCCTTACTCCTGTGACTTGACAGGTGTTCTCTGGCTTTCTCATCCATGGGCTGTTGGGTCTCTGAGGAGGAGCCTTTTGGTCATATCTCCAATGACCTCCTTGACCTTCTCATTCCGGAAGGTGAAGATGAAGGGATTCAGGAAAGGGGTCACCACTGCAGTCATCAGAGCCACTACCTTGTTGAGGTGTGTGGAGTGGCCCTTGCCTGGCCTCACATAGATGAAGATGGCACTGCCATAGCCCAGAACCACCACAGTGAGGTGAGAGGCACAGGTGGAGAAGGCCTTCTGGCGCCCAGAGAAAGAGGGGATGCGCAGCACTGCGGCCACAATAAGGACATAGGACACTATGATCAGCAGCATGGTGGCCAGCACAAAGAGTAAGGACAGAAAGAAGTCCATGCGCTCAATGTGGTGGGTGTCAGAGCAGGAAAGCTTGAGAAGAGGGGCAGAGTCACAAAAGTAGTGGTCAATGACATTAGGGCCGCAAAACCAGAGCCGTGTTTTTTGCAGGGTTGGGGAGATGATGGAGGTGAAGCCAACCACCCAGCAGACTGCCACCAGCTTCACACACACTGGACCATTCATGATGGTTGGGTAGTGCAGAGGGCGGCAGATGGCCATGTAGCGATCAAAGGCCATGACTGTGAGAATCAGAAAGTTGGTGGAACCCAAGGAGAAGTAAAAGAAAGACTGGGTCAGGCACTCAGCCAGGGAAATGGTCTTCTGAGGGGAGAGAAGGTCTGCCAGCATCCTAGGAACCACAGTGGAGGTGACCAGCATCTCCATGAGCGAGAAGTTGCAGAGGAAGAAGTACATGGGTGAATGGAGGCGGGAGTCAAGGCATGTGAAGGTAATAATGGCCAAGTTCCCCAGCACTGTCAGCACATATATCAGTAGGATGAATGAAAACAGTAGGAACTGGAACTCATGGAGATGTGAAAATCCCAGGAGTACAAATTCCCTGACAACACTGATGTTACTCATCATACTTGATGCCAGTTCTTTGTACTACCTGTGAGAAGCCAGGAAATCTTAGTGGGAAGTCGCCATCAACCCCTGTCTTGACTGTGCTCCCCGATGGCTGGCCTGGCTCCAAAAGCAAACTAACTGGTATGCATGGTTAGCCTCAGAGTCCAGAAGATATATTCCCAAAGGGCAAGAACTAACAAGTTCTGATTAACCTGTCTAGGAGTTGGACACCTCCATGTTATCAAACTGCTAAACTCTTCCTCTATTATATTCCATTATTCATCATTCCATTCAACACATTTATGAAGCTCCAACTCTGTGTAAGACATTTGTGGGTCTGGTAAATACTTCCTAACTACCATATTTAATGGTTATTTCCTTGTAATAATATTTGCTATTAGTGGAGTTCTTTCCATGTGTCTGGAACTGTGCTAGGAACCTCATATTTCCCTTCTTTTCATCTGTTGTACTCAATCTCATCTTCCTTGTAGTCTCTGTGACATTTCAGGCTATGAATAACCCATTTTTGAAACTACTTCCACCCTTGACTGCAAAGACTGTCCACACCAAGTTCTCCAACAATTATGACTTTTCTTATCTGGTTCCTGGTCTTTCTACATATAGACATCTCCCCATTTCTCTTCTTGTTCTTCTTTTATCTATTTTCTCCTTCAAAATCACCCTTCTTCTTTAACTGGAGCAATCTTGAAAATGTAAATGCATATCAAATATGCATTCTTATTCTCAGCCCACATCTCTGATTGTCTGCTGACCACCACAACATACTAACCATGTGTAAAAATACACACATGATCTTCTCCTCCCCCAAAACTTAAGTCATGTTCATGGTTCCCCAACCCCCCAGTCATCCAGGCTTGTCAACTGGAAGGAATTTCTGGTTTTCCCTTCCTTCTTCTAAATCACTTGAACCACCATCCTTAGAAATATTTGTTTAATCTGTATCCCCCTTTCTTTTTTCCGTAGCTTTCCAGTTCAAGAATTTGTTTCCTCTTAATCACTGCAACAGCATTCTTAGTGGCTTTCTTTTTTTTTAATGTTTATTTATTTTGAGAATGAGAGAGCACAAGCATGAGTCATGGAGGGACAGAGAGAATCCCAAGCAGGCTCAGCACAGAGCCCAGTGCAGGGCTCACTCTCACAAACTGTGAGATCATGACCAGAGCCAAAATCAAGAGTCAGACATTCAACTGACTTGAGCCACCCAGGCACCCCATGACTTTCTCGTTTGTAGATTTCTCTAAGGTATCAAGTCCATAGGCTGTTTTTGTAATAATCTAAGGCAATGTGATTTCATTTATACATTACTCTCAAGATCAATTAATCAAACTAAGCTAGCCATTTACCTTCATACAGTAAAAGCCTAGAATGATGTATTTTAAATCACTAACAGGGGTGATCTTGGGTGTGGACTATAGATAGTTCAATGTGTATCTATATGTATGCCAATCTTTACCATGCTTGCTTTCCAAACTCTTTTCCTTTAGATGTACATCACTTCAGTGATCAGAAGAAACTTTTTTAAAAAACCAACAACATCTATTCCTTCTCTTGTCTGCTAAGTCAGGCACATACTCCCCCTGGCTATCCTGGCCTACACAGTTCTACCCACCTACTCCTCCAACCTCACCCTTACCTCTGTATTGCCACACACTTCATGCTATCACCAGACTGGACCACTGGTGATTCTGCAAATGTTAATTCCACCCTGCTTTCACAAACTTTTCTTATTGTCTCTATGCTTGGAATACCCTGTCTTGTCATCTTTGCCTGACAAATTCTTACCAACTCCCTTCAGGGACTGTCTCAAATATCCCTCCTTTATGAAGTTTCATCCCCCATTCAGATGTGAACCCATTCTTCCTAGCATTACTACCTGCAGAAGTTAGCCTGTCTGCTTTGCATTACAGTTATTTGTGTGCTGGCCTTCTTCCAAACACTTGTTTCTCAGGAGCAGGGCTCTCTTGTCATCTTTATAGGCCCAAAACCCAGCAACATGTCTTACATAATGTAAGGACTTAGTAAATCTTAGTTAAACAAATGAATGAATACATCTATTGAGTTTTGATTCCGAGTTCTGAAAAGTTTGACAAATGGAAATACATTTTCTTTAATGATTATTCATGCATGTGCATTGTGGGCTTTAACAGGCAGAAATGAGGCAATCATAACCTGACAATCTCTTATCAGAAAGGGAAGGTGTGACCAGGTGTGTTTCAGAATCCACTCCCAGAGGGTCTAGGCAGCACTCTGTAACCAAATACTATATAATACTATTTCACCAGCAAAACATGAATATTCACACCTAATGGAACAGGTAGAGGCTACAAAGAGCCTCACATTGGTAAGTTCAGATCAGTGATCAAGAAAAACTCTTTTAAACAACAATAACATCTAGACCTTCTCTTATCTGCTAAAGCAAGCACATACACAAAATTAGAAAAGAACTTTCAGTTGTCAAAACATTTTGATACAGAACTGTGGACATGGAGTGGTGAATGCGGAGACCTCCCTCACTGAGCGCCACGATGCACTGGTTTCTGTGCTGCGACCAGGCTGTGAGATGGTGACTATCTCCACATCATAGGTGATATAAACGGAGGCTCAGGATGTTTAATGATCTCAATCCCAAATCATTCAGTTAATAAATGTACATCTGGGATTTGAACCCAGGGCTTTCTGACTCAAGTACCTATTTGTTTGGAGTAATCACAATGCCAAATACATGGAATCTTCAAAATTTTTGAACACAGTGCCACATCAATTTCTGGACACAGGATCCAAGGTCTATTGCTTACATTTGCAAACGAAGAACGTATTTAGTAAATGGTAAATTAAGAAATGTATTAAAAAGTACATTCCCATGATCAGCTGTTGACTAGCAGTGGTGAGTAGGAGATAAGGAGAGTGTCCCTTTCCCCATGGAAAGGACTGAACCTGATCTCTAACACTACCACAGGACCAGTCAGAGGTTTAGCCCTCAATACTCCATCTCTCATTGAGAGACGGGGGGTTGGGCCCCCAAGAGGCTGCTGCTCCTCTGTGACAACTCTCCTGATTGTGATCTCTCCCAACGTGCCCTATATTGACATGGATCATACGCTGCAGGTGTTATAAATGCCTGAGCAAGAATGAGAAATTCAACCCATGGGCTTATTCTGGTTTATTCACCATCACTGTCACCTGAAGGGCAACACATTTCTTACCTGACAGATGTGTGTGCATCCTGTGGTTCCACAGTCTAAAACATTTGAAGTCCTGCAATCAGAGATGAAAGCATTGATTCAGAGGTGACTCTGGAATCAGGAGCATTTCTTCTAGTGCAGTGTCCTTTGCAAATGGGCTTCCAGTACAGCCCCCATTATTATACCCTCCTCCCAACCCCTCTTGTCTTCCTCCCCCTGACCTCTCTCCACCTACTGGACATTTCACCTCAGACTTTTCCTTTCCTACTCAAGATCTTGCCTCCCCGCTCAGCTTGGATAACTGGTACCCTCCCCTTTGTCCATGATGGATGACCATCCCCCCCAGGTTGTTTCCAGACTCTGGGCCACCACTCCCCCTGGTCCAACTCAGCCTTATAGGCACACAGCTCAGGGCAAGCCCCCCTGGAGTATGTTTTAGGATCTGATGTACTTATTGAATAATATTACATCCCAAGTTCTTATTTGTCAAAATTGATTGTTTAACACATGCAAAAACTGACATAGGTAAGGTTCAACTTGAATATAGAACTAGCTTTCCTCTGCATCAGGGTCCTCTGCAGAGCAGATTTTCCTCAGGGTAGCCTCTGCACTACCACTTTGAGCACCCTGCTCCCTCCCTGGCTACAGAACATGTCTTTTCTCAGGCCAAGGGGTCTTGCATCCCCCTGGTGCAGGAAAACTCAGCTTCTCCACTCAGGAGACAATGCAGCATCCCATCAAAACAGGCCAATGGCAGCTTTAACTATCACAGAGTAGACTGGCCAAGGCATTGGTTGACCATGCAGCACACACTTTGGACTGGGCCACACGTTATTTGTACTTGATCGTCTGGACTCCCTGGTGTGTTCTCACTTTCCCTCACACATTCCTGGTAAAGATTCTCTCCAGTAAAAGATCCTGTTCATCTCTATCCAAATCCTTTGTGTTCTGCTGTTCAGATTTCTGTTACAGTAGAGAGCTCACCTGTCTCTGTATAACCCTCCAGAAACTTGGAACCTGTTTGCAATCCCCTCCCACTTTGATATGCATCTTACTGTCTCTCCACATCAACCCTCCCAATTCTTCTGACTGAATTGTCTCTATGCTTTTTTACTTTTTTAATGTTTACTTTTTCATTTTTGAGGGAGAAAGAGAAAGAGGCAGGTAGAGAGGGACACAAGAGAATCCCAAGCAAGTGCCATACTGTCAGTGGAGAGCCCAACATGGGACTTGAACTCATGAACCATTAGATTACGACCTGAGCAAAAATCAAGAGTGGAATGCTTAATCAACAGAGCCACCCAGGTGCCTCATGCTTTTTGACTTTTGAAACAACTTTCCCACCCCAGAAGTAACTCTCTCTTTAACAACTGGGGATTCAGAGGGCTAGCATACCATCACCATGATTGTTTGTACCAGTGGTTTTGGTTACCAGTGTCCTGGGACATGCCGAGCTTCTGGGTATGAAAGAGCAGGGATGAAAAATGGGAAAGAGGGGCAAGCAGGGAGAATAACTGAATATCCCCTTATGACTCACAGGCCTTTGCAAGGGCAGGTGACAGAGGAGGACACAGAGAAAGCTGCACACTGGGGCCAGCAGACTTGTGGGCAGAAAGAATTAAAGGCTCAAAAAGAAGACAGAGGTGCATCAGGAAGGAACCTAGACAGAGCTTCCCTTGAGCCCAGGTTTCTTATGGAGGGGCAGAAGGAGTGGGGTTGGACAGAAGACCACTAGGTCTTTCCCAAGAGGGAGAATAGAATGAGACCAATGCAGGGAGTGGGGTCCTGTCATGGGATTCATTGCTGCAGTGAAATCAGCAATAGCACAGTGTGCAAGAGGACACAAGCAACTCAAATCATTCATTCATGCACTCATTCACCAAGAAAAATATGATTGACAGTGCCAGATACTGTTGGTGTTCAAGGGACGTGGTGGTGAACAAAATAGCCCCTGGTCTTACAGCCAAATTGAAGAAAACTGACAGTAAATAAGTTTTAAATAACAACCTGTGACAAATGCTGTGATGGCAATGAAAGGAGCATGAAAGAGGCCGAAGGGAAGGTAGGGGACTTACTAGTGGTAGGTCTCATCCTTCCACCCAGGTCCAGATGCAGGATTCGGCAGTGGTGGATGGCACACAGTGGACATCAAGGCAAATGAAATGGGTTAAATGGAGCCGAGAGGTTTCCCTCAAACTCCCTGCAGGCACAGTTTCCAAACCTGGGATTTCTGGGGCAGTACGCAGTAAATGAAGACAGCACACCAGGACGAGGACACTTCATCTTACCTGGGCCCCTTTCTCCCTATCCCCTTCCTCCTGCTCTTTAGGCACATTAGACCTGAAACCAAAAGGCACTGGGAGAGGTGGAAGCCTCCAGCCCTTCTCACACACACTGATGGTGTGCTTCTGCAGGGTTGAATAGGAGCACAATAGTAGTTCCCATGGAGCAGCTACCTCCACTGGGGACTTGGGCACATCCCAGCATCACACTCTATTTGGGAAATATGAACTCCAGGGAAAACGCAGGCAACTGTGAGACTGCAGGAGCCTCCTGGGGAACCCTGGCTACTCTCTCACTCTCTCTTGTCTTCTGTGGGCATAGAGCTCAGTGTACCCAGCAGTCCTAGGATCTGGACTCTGGGGCGTGAGGAGGAGAGCGAGTGAGGACAAGGAGCTGGGCACCAGATGTTTTAGACACAGGCAGTGCAGGAGCAAAAACAGTGGGCTAAGAGTTCTTCCAGTCTCTGGTCCCCCTAGAAGGAAAAACAGGGTCCAAAACAGAGAGATGCTGAAGTAGTAAAAACCTTTTTTTAGAAAATAGGAATCACCAGGACCTGAGCATCAAGATATTGAGTGGGGTTCAGTCTTCTGCTTAAGAATAATCTTCATAGCATCTTCTCGCAGGGCCTCAGTTTGCCTACATGTAACAGGGGATCTTAAAATCTAAATGTACATTCCTGAGAGGGAGAGGAACTTACTGATGAAAGAATCATGGCCATGATTACCAGAGAAAGATATTAACTGAAACCAAAATAAAAAACTGAGGACCTGTTTACAGGTATGAAATAGTAATCATACATATGCACACACATGTAGTATTTGTAATTTTGTGTATTATATAAATTTATGAAGAAATGAAAAAAATATGGCAAAGAAACACTTTAATAGATTTATGATTCCATTGTTGTGAATACCAAAGCCAAAGGTATTTTATATCTCTTTATCAGCAAGACCAATTTCCCTTTTCCACTAACCCAAGGACATGCATCACCTCTAGTGCCTAAGGACTCGGGAAATTATACAGACCTTCTCCCTTGCCCCGTGCTCTCTCATAGCAATAACACCTTTACCATGTACTTCCCACAGGCATTGTCTCATTTGATTCTTTCAACACCCTGTGAATAGCTGTTTCTGAGGTCTTCATTTCTTTGCCCTTACTCTAGAATACACACCTACTCAGTGGTGCTGGGTTTGAACCCCAAATTGCACAGAACAAGTGATCTTTGATTTGTGTACTTTAGACTTCTGTAGCACATGACCTTGTGCACATTCTACGCTGGAATACCTAATTGACCTTTCACACTGCTGAATTCATATATCTGCTCATCTATGAACATTTCAAGTATTACATATAGCATTCCCTGCCACCTAAAAATTCAGTTTTGTCTGTACTATTGTTTAAGTATTTTAATAAAAAAATAATAAAAAGTGAAAATTGAAAACTAAAAAGTAATGATGTCTGTGTTGTTGTTGTTTTACGTATAAGTCTCAGATGCACCTAAGTGTCTCAGTCAGTTGAGCATCTGACTCTTGGTTTCAGCTCAGGTCATGATGTTGCTGTTCATGGGATTAAGTCCTAAATCAGGTTCCACATTGGTAGCATAGAGCCTGCTTGGGACACTCACTCTCTCTCTCTCTCTCTCTCTCTCTCTCTGCCCAACTCATGTTCACACACTCTCTTTCTCTCTGAAAATAAGTAAATAAACTTTAAAAAAGTGTAAGTCTCATAAATGGAATCAAACAAAACAAAGTTGGTTATTACTAGGTGTGAAAAGAATGGGGCATATTTTAGCCTCAATCCACAGTTCACTGAACTTGAGTTGGTTGATTGTGTGTTCAAATAAGAGAAAAGAACAAAATTAAATAATATTTTTGAAATCTTGGGATACATTATCTGAACAGGGATAAATCAGCTAGAAATAGCTTGAGAGCAGAGAGTATCTTTTGAGCGAATTCATCAATAGAGGTAGAAAGGGAGGAAGACATCACCCTAAGGATGTGCTGAGATGAACACAGGAAAAGCCAAAACTATGAGTTTTCTTGAAGATATATACTGGGGGGGGGGGGGGTGGAGAGGAGGAGGCTATGCTCGGGTGGCTCAGTCAGTTAAATGGCTGACTCTTGACTTAGTTTCAGATCATGATCCCAGGGTTGTGGGATTGAGCCTTGTGTCAAGCTCTGCACTGAGCATCGAGCCTGCTTACGAGTCTTCCTCTCCCTCTGCACATCTCTCACTCTCGCTCGCTCTCGCTCTAAAAAATAAATAAAATTATACTGTGCGTGTGTGTGCATTTTTTAAAATCTGGAATCAAAGAACATAATAAGCAAAAAAAAAAAAAAAGGATCTCCTAGAACCTTGGTAAAGAGTAACCAGGTGCATTTCTTCCTTTAACAAAGAGTTATGGAAACTTGACCATGTACCAGGTGCTGTTTTAGGTACCCAACATAGAGCAGTGAAGAAGACAAATTCTTCCCTGCATGGGGCTAACAATCTAATGAGAATCATAGGTAATACGTAACCAAATATATAATATAATTTAATGTAATGATACGAAGTGAAGGGAAAATAAACCCAAATAAGGGGAAATAGTGATGTAGGTTGTCAGGGAGACATAACTCAGCAGTGAGATGAATAAGGGATAGTGTCAGTCAGGGGAAGATGGCGGAAGAGAGTGATTGGAATCACAAAAGACATAACTACTGAATTCTGACAAGTCTAATTGGATTCAATGGCTAAGCTAAGCTTACTCTTTGTCTCCAGATCTCTTCATATTCAGCTAAAGTTCCCTTGTCATCAGAGCAGTTTCTTAACTGCTATTATTTGAGTTAACTTCTATTATTTGAGTTAACTGCAATGCAGATGGAGTCCAACAACAAGAAACATGTGGCTAGGGTTGCAGCTTTTGAAAAGAATGCCCCACCTACTTCTTACCTTCCTAAGGGTTAGACATCAGAAGCATAACTAAGGAGAAGCAGGAGAGTACACTTCCCTGAACCCATGCAACAAAAGGGGAGTCTAATAACATTTTTAAGGCGGAAATGTGTAGACATGATGATGTTAAGAGGACATACAGGACAGATAGTGAAGGCAAGATCACGATATGACCATGAGAAAGCTTCTCTATGCTTCCTACACCCCAACCAAAGATTGCAGACCACCCTCAACCCCACCCTAAGGATTGGGGATAACCGCTGAGAAGTCATTTATGGATGTCCTCCTCCATTTCATCAGAACAGGGTAGGTTTTCTTTTTCTTTTTTTTTTTTAAGTAAACTATATGTCCAATATGAAGCCTGAACTCATGACCCTGAAAACAATAGGCACACACTCTATCGATACACTGAGCCAGCCAGGTGTCCCTCAGAGTAGCTTTTCAATCCTGGTGTTTAACAGCTACTAGATTTAACATTTTCTCTTTCTCCAACTTTTCTCAAATTCTTCCTTGTTGGTACAGTTCTTCTTTTATTCCAGATCTCTTTGGACTTTCTAAGCAGAATCAAAGAGGAGCCTCCAATTTTTCTATTAGTAAGTTTTACAAATATCCAGAAGACATAGAACAGTTGCACCTAGATATCATATTCTATAAACATACAATGACATGGCTTTGAATTGCAGGTAATAATAAACTCACTGATTTTTCACCAGGAATCCTACTTTGGGGTCCACTGTTGATAATCAGAATTCCCCGCCAGGCTTCCCTTGCTCCTTGCCTTTCCTTCTTCATTCTCCATCCTCTATTCAAAACTCTTCTGCTTTCTATTTGGTTTTTCTTATCTGGGTCCCTTCATCTCCCTTTTTGCTCTTTTAACTCCCCATTACCTGATATAGATCTTCCCATACAAAGATCAGTGTATGTTCCCCCATTTATCTGCAAGGCATATATCCCAAGCTTGGTGAACTCCTATTTGCATAGTGAATTTACACAAGAATTTTTGGGGAAAAATATACAGTACATCTATCTCAAAAACTGATCCTAGGATAGAGTCCATGCACAAGTCTCTAAGTTCTAAAAGAAAGGATATGAAAGTGGAATTTAAAAGTGATTATGACAGAGGCACCTGGCTGGCTCAGTCAGAGGAGTACAAAATTCTTAATCTTGAGGGTTGTGAATTTGGGGCCCACTTTGGGGGTAGAGATAACTTAAATAAACAAAATTTTTAAATAAAAAAGATGAAAGTCATGTTTCTGTGAGATATCTGTCACTCTCTTTTTCTACACTTCTCATCCTTTCCCCCAATCTATAGGAAAAGTAAGTTTTTTTTGTGATAGAGTTGCAAATACCTGGTTAAGTTCACGTTAAATATAGTGACAGGCAAAACCAACAAAACTTTAATGTTCAGATGATGAGGTGTAGCAAAAATGTAGAGGGGTTTTAAATTTTCAAATTATTTGTAAGCAGTTTAATAACACACCTGCATTTAGAAGCTATGAGTGACCTTTCTGAGACCAAATAAATGGGGGTAGAGACAGATTGAGGTGAGGTGTAGACATTGGGGGCTTGGAGACTGTGTTTAAAGGAACTGAATTTAGAAAGTCATGGTGGGGGGCACTTGTGGGGAGAAGCCCTGGGTGTTATATGGAAACCAATTTGACAATAAACTATTATGAAAGAAAGAAAAGAAAAGAAAAGAAAAGAAAAGAAAAGAAAAGAAAAGAAAAGAAAAAAGAAAAGAAAAGAAAAGAAAGAAAGAAAGTCATCACAAAGAACACCAGAACAGCTAAATGAAGTGAAGGTGCTGTGCTAATCATCTTGTAAGGAAAATACCAAACACAGAACAAGAGAAGAAATGAAGAAAAACCACCAGAGAGATTCTGGTGTGTCGTGACTAAGGTAGGGCACTTGGCAAACAGAAATTAAATAACTGCTCAGAGTGCCCAGAATCTGATGAGACACTGCTCAAATGTCTGAGACAAAAATCTCCAGGCAGAGCTCATGGATGGATTTGCAGCTCTGGAAGGAAACATATTTTTATCATTGATTTGGGAGAAGGTGACAGCTGGGCAAAGAGTGAAAGCAATAGGTAGAATACATGAGCAGGTAAAGGAACTCTTCCTGAGTGTGAGGATGAGATGTCCTAACTAGAAAATTAATGACCCTAGAGCTGCTAAAGGGAAAATGAAATAGGGGGAGTCCACCAGTGACTGTCTACCTCTGCAAGTTTGTACTTAGTAAAGAGGAGGCATCTGTGATTTATCTCAACTGTATGTAAACTCTTTCTACATTTTCCTTCTTCCATTTTCCCTGTGAGCAGATTCTGAGTTTGTTGTACTTCCTGAGGTTTGAGATGGTTGGGTAAACTATAGATAAGAGAAATGGAGAATTGCAGGACATTGTTTCAGGAAAAGAAAATCACCCTTCTGATGTCTTCCCCCTTTCTATTGTATAGGCAATAGAAAATATCCAAAGCCAATGGAGTGAAAAATCTGCCTGGAAGAGAATCTTGGACTTGGAGCTACTTGGGGATGGTTTGGTCAATCTCTGGCCTCCTTTGAGGGGAATACTTGGCAGGAACATCATGGTAATGCTACCTCAGCAATTTCAGAGAGCTGGGGGATGGTAGAGACAGGCCCATGAATGGGTGCAGTTTCTATGCTTTGATTCTCATGGTGCTAATTACTCTACATTCTGGAGGACTTAGAGCCTAAAGAAACAAATGGAAGCAATGATCTTCTCTGAGATGGAACACACTTTTCGATATTTCCTCCTTCTGAAAGAATAGTCTTCCCCCAATGATCACTCTTCCATCTGTGCATCTGTGTGTACACACACACACACACACACACACACACACACACACACACACACTACTATCTTCTCCTTTGGACCCTGGATCTTTCACCTACAATGGTTGGTTTGGGCCCCAGATTGAGAGATCAGATGTCCTTCCTCCACTGTCATCTAGGTAACCTCAAGTAACACGGCAGCATCTGATTTAGGTTCTTTATTAGCCCTCAACCAAATTCACAAACCTCACAGTGGCAGAAGTTCTGTTATATCTGCTTCTTTAACACCCCCTGATTCAACAGCATCCCTCACCCATGTTCCCATTCCACACACTAACAAAATCTCTCAGGTTATTCAAGCAAATTAGTTACCTTCTGTATCATGACAGCTTCCCTCTCCTTGGGTCTGCTGCTTAGTCATTTGCTGCCCCCAGGAATGCTGCCCCAGTCTTCCCATACCTCACATCCCACCACACATAAGACAACTCACCAGCTTCTCTCCATCATCATAAAATCCTAACTGTTAATATCATTTCATTTTGATCTTCCATTTAGCAGTTAGGACTTAGATTCATAAGAGTCAAACTCACTTTATTTTTTTAAGGAGTTCATTTTTTTTCAGTGTTTCAGAAATTATTAGATTATCTTGACTTCATGATGTGATCTGATAACAATTTGTTTTATCATCCAATTAGAACTAAGCTACCACTTGGATTTCCTTTTCAGGTTAGCTTCCATGACAGTAATTCTCAACTACAGTAACAATTATTGTTAAAACATATTAAGACTATTGAAGTTTGATATTAAAATAGAATAAGATTATGAAGACAAATAGGTAAGTTGTAATTCCCTTTCCTTGTAAAGAACTTGATGTTATTTGAAGACAAAAAGCTTAATCATTCAAATTGATCTACATATAAATTTTCCTTTTCTTTCTTCTGTTTATCTCCCACCATTTGAAATAATATCTTTGTTGAGACCTACCCATCATTCTTGCCTGACATAATTCTTGATAGCAATACAGACCACTCTCATAGGCTCCATGAATACAAAATTTAGGCGCCTTAGGATCTATACAAACCACACTACTGATTATGAACTCTGAGGGCTGAAATGGTCTGATATACGGAAGCTTGTGCTCTTAGGTATTTATCCAAAGGATACAAAAATGCTGATTCAAAGGATCACATGCACCCCAGTGTTTATAGCAGCACTATCAACAATAGCCAAATTATGGAAGGAGCCCAAATGTCCATCGACTGATGAATGAATAAAGAAGATGTGGTATATTTATATGATGGAATACTACTTGGCAATGAAAAAGAATGAAATCTTGCCGTTTGCAACAACATGGATGGAACTAGAGTGTTTTATGCTAAGTGAAATAAGTCAAGAAAGACGGATATCATATGATTTCAGTAATGTGTGGAATTTCAGAAACACAACAGATGAACATAGGGTAAGGGAAGGAAAAATAAAATAAAAATAGAAAGGGAGGCAAACAACAGTTCTTTGTTTGTTTGTCTTATTTACTTTGAGAAAGAGAGAGAGAGCATGCATGAGTAAGGGAGGGGCTGAGAGAAAGGAAAGGAGAAAGAATCCCAAGAAGGCTCCACCCTCTCAGTGTAGAGCCCAACACAGGGCTCGATCCCATGAACTCTGAGATCATTACCTGAGCCAAAATCAAGAGTCAGATAGTTAATCGACGGAGTCACCCAGGAGCCCAAGTCAAATCCACTTTAATATCTTATGAGACTGGGAAGAAAAAAGAAAATAAAATTAGTAGGAAATTATAAATTGATGAAAATTAATAAAGAAGCTATTGTTCTTAGATATCCAACATTACCCTGTTAATGATAATAAAGTGCTCATTAAGCATTTCCTCATCACAAACAATTCACAGAACCTCCTAGAGAGGCAGGCAGCTCTGCACTGTGGTCTCAAAGATTGGCCCCTCGTACCATTTTCAAAGGAGTGAAGCATCATTATCACTATATATTACAGCGTTGCAGTTAAATTACTGTGGAGGAGCTCTGCTTTCCCAGAAGGGTGCTAAACACTTATCACAGCAAGTTTATGTATGTCTGACTATAGCTTCCTGGCAAATAATTGAAAATTATGTAGGAAATACACTTAGAAATAAATGGGAAGTTCAGGAATTTAAGGCAATAGCAGCTTTGGTTCAGGAAATTTAGGTTCAAACCATTAAAAGTACAAGAAGACCGTGATTGTGAGAAAAATTCACGAATGTCTTAATAAACTTAAAGAACCTGTTGATTCTGTCCCTCCCTAACACATCTGCTCTCCTCATGTAGGAGCTGAAATAAAAAACTATCTGAGAGTTACCTTTCCAGCCACCTATTTTCTCCTTCCACAGAGAAGCTATGTGGGAACCATTGCCTCTCACCTCCCTGCCTTCTCTCTCACCACTTATAGTCCTTAGGCATGTTTTGTCCCACTCACATCTAAGTTTTTGCCCCAAACTTCTTAGCTCTGATAGCACTTCTCTTCTCTGTCCCTTTTCTATTCATCTAAAACCACTGAAGTCAAGACCAAGATGTCGAAGACTGGTGGTAGTTAACATATTAACAAGAAAAAAGAAAATTTCTTTTTGAAATAACTTATGCTTTTTCTGATTACCAAAAGATAGATGTAAATATGATATTATACATCTGCACAAAGAAAATGACAGTTACCATTTTGGAAAATCATAGGTTCTTTTAAAAAGTTAATGTTTACTTTTGAGAAGGAGAGGGACAGCGAGTGTGCATGAGTAGGGGAGAATCAGAATCCAAAGCAGGCTCCAGGTTCTGAGCTGTCAGCACAAAGCCCAACACAGGGCTCAAACCCACGGACTGGGGGCCAAAGTCCAATGCTGAACCAACTGAGCCACCCAGGTGTTCCAGGTGTTGACTCCAAATAGAAATGACAAGGAACCTGAGGACTCATCCCCTAGCCCCTCGGACATGTGCAGAAGATCCCTTCAGAGAACCAGGAAATTTCCCGTCTCTGTCCTCATTCTCTATTTATTAATCCACTTTTTCCAAAACATCAGCTTTCAACATGGAAAACTATTTTCCTAGATTCAATGATTATTCTCCAGTTTTGTTTGATTACAAATGTCATATTGAAAATAGGGACACCTGGGTAGATCAGCTGGTTAAAGATCCAGCTTCAGCTCAGGTCATGATCTTATGGTTTGTGAGTTCAAGCCCCACATCAGGCTCTGTGCTGACAACTCGGAGCCTGGAGCCTGCTTCAGATTCTGTGTCTCCCTCTCTTTCTGCTCTTCTCCAAGTCATGCTCTGTCTCTCTGTCTCTCAAAAATAAACATTAAAAAAGTTAAAAATAGAATATGCTTTCAGTTTGGTTCTAGTTCACTTAGCAGCTGAGACAGTTTGGGAAACTTCACCCTATTCTTCTCTAGGGAGGTGTGATCTAAATTTTGAAAACACAATTTGTGCTGCCTGTTTATTATTCCTCTTTCTTTGGTAATTTTTTACACATTCCTTTGCCATTTTACCTAGCCAAAGCAAAAACCATTTAAGGTTGGACTAGGCAAGCAACTCAGAAGATTTTAGTGTAAAGATTTCAATAAAGAAATTGAGGGTGCCTGGGTGGCTCAGCCCATTAAACTGTCGACTCTTGATTTCAGCTCAGGTCATGATCTCATGGTTCAGGAGTTCAAGCCCCATATTGTCTGTCTCAGCTGCTAAGTGAACTAGAACCATAAGCTCACAGCACGGAACCTGCTTCAGGTCATCTGTCTCCCTCTTTCTTCCCCTCCCCTACGCTCTCTTTCTCTCTCTCTCTCAAAAATAAATAAATGTTAAAAAAAAACCCAGAAATTGAAACAGCCCCTACAGTTCACAAATTAAATTCTTTATCAACTTCCTCATCTTTCTTTCTGCTGCAGTAAAAGTTGCCTCTGAAGGGGCCACACCCTCAAGCTTCAGCCTTCCTCATAAACCCCTCTGTCCTTCCAGCCCACAGGTGCTTGTTTAGAATAATAAGTTGAGAATTTAAAAAAAAAAAAAAAAGGTAGAAGAAGACATGACCCGAATAGCCCAGTGAACTGGCAGCAGGACTAGAATGGTAAGTTCTAAAGACTTGAACCTATAAGTTGAATATTCACGTTTCTGAATACGTAATGACAACAGAGGAAGTAAGTCACTGGAGGAAAGTTTCAGTAGAAGTAAACAGAGTCGAGATCAAAAGAAACCAAGGTATTTAATGGATTATCCACATAGACATAGAAATTACCCGGAATGACCACATAAGGTAGAGTGAAAGAGAAAATTCTCAGCTGGATGTCAAGGTCTTCAATGAGTGAAGGGGATTGTTCAAGAGAGCAATTGGTTACAGGGATCAGGAGTAGAAGAGCAGGATATAATCAATGATATCAGCCCCCAAATAGCAGAGGTAATTGAGGTCTAAAAGATTTAGTTCAGAAATTGTTCAGAGACTAAGAGGCAAGATGGCAGAGAAATAGGAAGTTCCATACTTCCTGCCTGCATCTCTCAAACAAAGAAGGGCTGAAACCAAAGGAGGCTGAATCGCAAGAATCTGAGAGGAAAAGAGACAGAGTCCACTAAGAAGACAGCTTCAGAGGTGTATGATTGTGAACTGGGTAAGATAAAAATGGGCTGGGACACAGAGGC
Organism: Suricata suricatta; assembly: GCF_006229205.1. Lineage (NCBI taxonomy): Eukaryota > Metazoa > Chordata > Mammalia > Carnivora > Herpestidae > Suricata > Suricata suricatta. Next base: position 11,478,122 of record NC_043701.1, on the reverse strand, counting down.
ATGCAGTGGAGTGAGCCCCTCTGCAGAGAGAGAAGGGGAAGAGAAAGAGCGGGTGAAACTGCTCATAGAACTATCTCTGGATAAGAAAAAAACCTTGGTCTAAGATGGAGAGGGATCCTATCATCCTATCTCTAATTGCAGGGCCTTTAGAGAGAGATCCTATTTCAGTGCCCAGATCCCAGAAATTACTTCTGGAATAGATGCTATGCAAGGGACTCAGTCAGCCTCATGAGTAATCATTCCCCTACTCCCCCTACATGATCCCCAGCTAGGAAGCAAGCTGGCCTGTGGGATTACATTTCAGGAAATATCATTAAAAAGGTCAGACTAAGTTCTGGAAAAGAGGCTGGTGCAGGACATAGACCATGGCCCACCTTGGCTATGCCCATGGCACAGAGAGATCGAATCCAAAAGAGTGATTTGCCATGCTTGGTTAGAGAAGGGACTGGGGGGGGCGCCATTTTTCTCCCCACAACCACCAAGATGGGGCCTCAGGGAGTGGCCCATGAGACCCACAGTGGAGGCAAGACCTCCCTACACCTAATCACACCCATCTGGGCTGGAAACCTGCTCTTGTTTTTACCGGAGCCAGGGGCAAGACCAGCATTGATGCATTGCTGTGATTAACTCTGGATCAATTCTTGCTATTTAGATATATTCTTCCTTTTCTCATTCTTATCTCTCTCCTTTTCTGCACTGGGTATTCTGGTTATAGGTTTGCTTAAAAGAGTCACGTTTTCCTACTCAACACATCCCCAAAGGCAAGCGAAATGAAGCAAAAATGAACTATGAGCTTTCCTGGTGCCTGGTGCAGGTGAGGATTATTTAATGATACCAAGCAGGTTAAATATTCAAAAATCAATCAATATAACCCATCACAAGCAAAAGAAGAAAAATCACATGATCATACCAATCAGTGCAGAAGAAAATATGATCCATTCAACATTCATTTATAAGTTTAAAAAAAACCTCTCGACTAATAGAAATAGAAGAAAACTACCCCAACTTGATAAAGAACAGCTACAAAAAAAACCCTTCAGCTACTGTTATATTTACTGGTGAAAGTCTGAATGCTTTGCCTCTATGATTAGGAACAAGGCAAGGATGTCTGCTCTCATCATTTATTCAACATAGCACTAGAAGTTATAAACTAGTATAAAAAGGCAATAAAAGTCACGTATATCAGGAAGGAGTCGATGAAAACTGTTCATGTATAATTTCTTTAAAAAATAAAGTATATAAGTGTAAATCTAATAAGATATTTACAGGACTTATATGCTGAAAACTATACAACACTGATGAAAAGAATCAAAAAGATCTAAACAAACAGAAAGACATACCATATTCATGGTGGGAAGTCTCAACACAGCAAACATGTCAATTCTTTCTAAATTGATATACAGATTTAACACAATTTCTATTGAATTTCCAGCAACCTTTTTATAGATATCAACAAGATTATTCTAAAATTTACATGGTAAAGCAAAGAAATTAGAATAGCTCAATTTTGAAAAAGAATAAAGGAGAAATGGATCTACCCAATTTCAAGACTTATTATATAGCTATAGAAATCAAGACTATGTGGTATTAAAAAAAAAAAAGAAAGCCTATGTGATATTGGCATTGAGGTAGACACATAGATCAGTGAAACAGAGCACAGAACCCAGAAATAAATCTATAAAAATATGCACACCTTATGTTTTAGAAAGATACAAAGGTGATTTAATGAAGGAAAGAGAGCTTTTTCAAGTATCTGGTTTTGGAGAAATTGTACAATCACAAACAAACAAAAGTAACTATGACTTAAGTCTCATGCCTTATACAAAAATTCATTCAAAATGAATCATAGACTTAAATGTAAAACTTAAAACTATAGAATATATTTTTTAAAAAGCAGAGGAGATAATCTTTAAAATCTAGGGCTGGGCAAAAAGAGCCCTTAAAATTGACACTAAATCGAAATCCATAAAAAGAAAAATTGATAAATTGGATCTCATCAAAATGTAAAACTTTTACTTTGCAAGACTCTGTTAAGAGGATGAAAAGTCAAGATACAGACAAAAAGAACATATTTGCAAACTACATATCTGAAAAGGCTATTATCTAGAATATATAAAGAACTATCAAAACTCAACATTAAAACCATAAATGGTCCTGTTAGAAAATGGGTAAAAGGCATAAAGAGGTATTTAATCAAAAATGATATACAGATGGCAAAAAAAAAAAGCACATGAAAAGATTTTCAACAAAATTAGCTACTGGAAAAATACAATCACTATGGGGTATAACACATCCTAGATTTACCTATGAGAATGTCTAAAAATAAAATAGTAACAACATTAAATGCTGGTGAGTATGTGGAAAAACTGCATCACTCATACATTGCTGGTGGGAAGATAAAATGATGTAGCCACTTGGAAAACAGTTTAGTAGTTTCTTTAAAAAGGAAACATGCAACTACTATGTGGCTCAGCAATTATATTCTTAGGTATTCATCCTAGGGAAATGAAGACTTATGCTCACACAAAAGCCTGTACACAAAAGCCTGTTACTATGTTTATAGTAACTGTATTGAAAGTAGCTAAAAATTGGAAACCCAGATATCCTTTAGAGTAAACTATTAAACAAATGGTGATTTATCAACACTACGGAAGACTACTCAGCAATTAAAAAAAAACCTACCAATACACACACAACAACATGCATGAATCTCCAGGGAATTATGTTGATGCAAAAAATAAAAAAGCTAATTTCCCAAATCCCCAAAGGTTATATGTTACATGATTCTTCCACCTTTATAACATTTTTGAAACGATAAAATGACAGAAATGGAGAACAGATTAGGCTTTGCCAGTGGTTTAAGGAAGGGGTGGAGGAGGATGGAAATAGGTATGACTAAGGAAAAGCAACACGAGGGATCCTTGTGGTGATAGAAATGTTCCGTTTCTTAAATATCTAAGTCAATATCCTGGTTGAACTTTATGTTCAATGTAAACATCAATTTGCATTTATAGTCATAATAAACCCATAATTCGCTAGGCAGATATGCAAAATATAGCTTCATCTTGACTTCAGGTGTCATGTGCTTATACAACTGCTAATAGAAATGTTCCCTATCCTAACTATGAAGGTCAATATCCTGGTTGTGATATGGACTATGGTTGTTTTTAAATGTTATCATTGGAGGAAAGTGGGTTAAGGGTACATGGGATCTTTCTGCACTATTTTATACAAATTCATGCAAATATGCTATCTCAAAATAAAAATTGTTTAAAGAAAAAATAAAAGCATCTGCACACAAAACATCATTATGTGTTTTCCAAGAACACATGCAGAAAATAGACACTGAGCAGATCAGAGGGACTGCTTGCTGGTAGGGAAGGTGAGGAGAATAGGAGTGAGCAATGGGGATAAAGGGCATATTTTGCAAATAACAGGAAAAGTCTTAATGCTTTCATTTCAGTTGGTTCACACTTGTCTGACCAGCCAGTGATGGATGGTAGCACAAAGTCCATTACTCCATCCAAAGTCAGAAATCAGAGGTCGCACACAAAAAATTCTTGTATAAGGCTTATAGGATGTCCAGGGGACTCCAAATATAGCCACAGTCCTCATGTATTTGGCTCAGAAAGGTATGCAAAATTGCAGGTGTTAAGTATTTACACAACAGCAGATGCAATTCAAATCATAGCATCACTAAAACAGTGTGGAGGTTCCTCAAAAAATTATCAATAGAATGCCCTTATGAGCCAGCAATAGCACTGCTGGGGATTTACCCAAGGGATACAGGAGTGCTGATGCATAGGAGCACATGTACCCCAATGTTCATAGCGGCACTTTCTACAACAGTCAAGTCATGGAAAGACCTTAAATGTCCATCACCTGATGAATGGATCAAGAAGATGTGGTTGATCCATATAATACTACATGGAAATGAGAAAGAATGAAATCTGGCCATTTGTAGCAAAGTGAATGGACCTTGAGGGTGTGATGCTAAGTGAAATAAGTCAGGCAGAGAAGAACAGAAACCATATGTTTTCACTCATAAGTGGAACAAGAGAAACCTAACGGAGGACCATGGGGAAGGGAAGGGGGGAGAAAGTTAGGGGGAGAGAGGGAGGCAAATCATGAAAGACTCTTGAAAACAAACAGGGCTGAAGGGGGAGGAGGAAAGGAGAAGGGGGTCATGGTCATGGAGGAGGGCACTTGTGGGGAAGAGCACTGGGTGTTATATGGACACCAACTTGACTATAAACTATTAATTTAAAAAAATCATAGCATCACTATAATGACAGTGAAATTTGCATTTCAAAATCCTATTTTGGGGGCAGCTAGGCTAACTGGCTCATTGTAATTATTTGGATAATTCATTTGTACAGGCACATAGCCATTAAATAACAAAATTGGTTCAGTTAAATAAACTAATCATATTATTCTTATGTCTTAGTTCTCTTATATTTCTGTGAAGGCTTGATGTTTAATGACAAGAGGAGAATTTCCTGCTAAGAGTTTTTAGGAGATATTTTATTTTTTTTTATTTTATCAGATATTTTAACAAAAACTTACTGGAAAAATTCTTTGAAAGTTTCAAATCTAGAATTCTAGAAAGATTTTTATGTTTACTAACTTTTTTCTAAGTGTATGAGGAAGCAGAAAATTCCAGAAACTCAGGCCCATCTGATCTTTAAGAATGTGTTTAATTAATTCAAGCTTCTATTCATAACTACTATGTGCCAAAAACTGCATTAGACGCTGGTGAAAAATGTAACCTCTAGCTTCAAAGATCTCAAAGTCTAGTAGAGGTGACCAGTAAGTAGAAAATGATAACTGAACGTGGAAAGGAATAAAGAAAGATATAAGTAAAATCTTGTGTAAGTAAAGTGAACATAGTAGACGGCCAAGTAGGAATGGCATTCAAACTGCTCTTGAAAAAAGGATTGGGTGTTTGAGTGACAGAGAGAAAAAGGAAGTACATTCAAGACTGAGAGGTATATGCCAGGCTTAAGACATGAGAGGAAACATTTAAAATTCAAAATCAGAGTTTAGTTACGGTTCTCCTGGTTGCAGTGCAATCTGGGAAAATGTCTCTTTCAAGACATCAGTGAGGACTGGCCATCCTCCTTTGCTTGTGTCCCTCGTGTCATCCTTTTGCTTCTTCAGCTGTTCTTTCATCCTCTTCCCTCTCCTGATCAACTTCCTCTGAGTGTCCCCTACCTGATAAATCGGTGACCATAATGATCCCATGCCCCAATTTATCCTGAACTTTCAGGTCAAGCATCCACCACTGCTTTTGTGTCCTCCTTCAAATTCCTGAGGGAGAATACTTAATCAGCTTAGCTCAGTTTTTAAACATGTCTACTGAACATCATAAAAGTGTCATGTAGTGAACAGTAACCCAGCATCTCACATGGACAAAGGAAACAATCTCTCTTTTGATTCCCTTTTGATGTCAGATGCCTGGTTGAATATTCTGGCTTCATGTTCTGAACTGAGGGATTCCATAATTTAGGTATCTTGCAACCTTGGCTGCATATTACAACCACTTCTAAGACATATTTTAAAATTCCGGTGCCAAGACACCATCTCCAGAAACTCCACTATAATTGATTGGATGAGGCTTCCCAGGTGATTGTATTGTGCACACATGTCAGAAACCATGAAGTCGTGCTCTTAGTGCACTGTGGGAGAATTGATGAGTGGCTTCCTGAGCCTGTGACTAATGGCATCCTGCCAGCTCTTGTCATCAGCATCAGCTACTTACACAGATGCTCTCTGGCAACATTCAGCTACCCCTCCATATTCTAGGCATATATTGTCAAAAACAGACGGCATTGACTCAAAAGAAGGAAGCAGCTTAGTCCCACATACCTGTATCTCTCCCTTCAGAATTGCAGAATTCCAGACTACAGAATAGGGAGTGAGCTAATGGAGAGAGTAAAACAGTGTATAATAAGCTATATTCTCACCGGAATCCCTGGATTCTATGAATGAGTGGTGACATTAGCTATATTGTGTATGCAGTGATCCTGATGCAGCTGACTTTAACAAATAGTACCCTTCCTCCACCACACCTCACCTCCATGTGTTTTTTCTCTCTTTTGTTCAGAGCCAGTTGCTCCAATGTTCAGTGAGGAACATCTCCTATTGCACTTTGTCCCAGGCTCTAAAATAGTCATAAGATTAAAAATATAGGTAGTAGGGGTGCCTGGGCGGCTCAGTCAGTTAAACGTCTGACTTCTGCTCAGGCCATGATCTCATGGTTTGTGAGTTCATGACCCACATTAGGCTCTGCACTGACAGCTCAGAGCCTGGAGCCTGCTTCAGATTCTGTGTCTCCCTCTCTCCTGCCCTTTTCCTGCTTGCACTCTGTCTCTCTCTCAAAAATAAACAAACATTTTTTTAAAAAAAGATAAAGGTAATAAAAAATAAAAGATACAGGTAGTCATTTCTCCATCTAAACCATCTGCCTGGTAGGAAATTACTATAAGGGATATGTACATCCCTCAGTTTAGAAAAACGATTCCTTTTTCAATAGCTGGTGCAGTGAATCAGTCCTGCCCAGCCTAATCCGTGACCAGCAGTCACAAGGTTAAGTTTATGTCCCAAAGATTCAGGTCTCCTGAATCATCCAGAAACAACACTGCAGAACTAACCCAATGTCATAAGCGAATTAGCCCAAGGCTTCCTGGCATATGCCAGCAGTTAGATATTTACCCCAGTCTTGGACTTTCCAAGGTTATGATATGAAAATGAGGCAAAGCAGTGTACACACAGTTCTGGGAACGTAAATGTTTGGCACCCATATATTAGAACTCACAGATCCACAAAAAGACACTGACTTATATTGGCAATACCAACACAAAGGCACACGTGCAGGCACATCAGACTGTGGCCACCAGCACTCGGCTAACATGGGAGGTCACACGCACATGTAACTTGCACATCATTCCCCTTCCGATGCCCATGATACATTATCAATACCTGCAGAAATTTATGTCCAAGGAAAATATGGGGAGCAGCTAAAACTATCTACTTCCCCTCCTTTCTCACCTCTTAGATATCACCCTATACATCCAGGGATATGGTGTTTTGCTAGTAGAGAAAGAAGTGTACTTCTTTAAGGAGATGAGCTAGCCAATCCCACTGCTCTTCTCCTTACCTAGTGGAAGAGGGGGAGCCCAAAAGTAAACCCACACAGTGAAGGCAGGGAGCAAGGCTCAGACATTTTGATGATGTGAAAGTTTTTTCTCAAATTCTCATCCCTGACACTACAGAAACATTGGTCACCATGGAAGGCTGAGAATAGTAGTTCAACACACCTTTCTCTCTTTCACCCCCTCCTCATATTGCTCTATTTGCCAAAGGTAATCTCATTCAACCCACTGCTTCTGAGAACTGGCAGTTGCTGCAGTAATTATAGGCAAGCTGCCCTGACCTCTCCTTTCATCTCCTCTAAGGTCGCCCAGAGATCAAGGAAGTTTACCTGAGCAGGTATCAGTCACATGTCTATGCCTGCAGGCTACAGCTGGGACAAGATGATTCCAAGTTTTGGACTTGGACAATATCCTAAGATAACCTCTCTTTTTCTCCAGCGCCTGGGTGAGTTGTGTAGTTTAGGACAGGCTGCCTGAAGTTAGGACCCACTCCGTGTCTACTACTTTCCACCTTCTACAACTAGTTGCCTACAGTTTACCTGAGGTCCAGGCTGAAGGGAGAGAGAATCAGTTCTCAGAATTCAGCACAACTCTTCACAGGTGGCCTGACCAGTGCTGAGTGTAAGAAATTGTGCCTTCGATGATTCAGGTCTCAAAGTTTTTAATGTTAGAGCTCCTTTTGTTCTTTCAGATTTTCTAACCATAGTCATCTATTTCATAAAATTTGGGGTTCTACTCTGTGTCAGAAACTGGAGATAGAAAGGGGACTATAGCACAGATCTTGACCTCCAGGATCTCAAAGTATAATGTGAAACTCTGATAAGTGGGGAATGGGATAAATGGGTGATGGGGATTAAGTAGGGCACTTGTGTTGAGCACTGGGGTTGTATGTTAAGTGATGAATCACTAAATTCTACTCCTGAAAACAATATTACACTATATGTTAACTAACTAGAATTTAAATAAAATTTTGAAGAAAAAAAGAGGAGAAGGGTCTTATAACAAAGTGGCCCCTCTCTTTTTGCTATGGTGTTGTTTGTTTATTGTTTGTTTTTGTTTCACTGATTTATTTCACAGAGAGAAGAAAGCAAACAAGTGGGCCAATTTTGCCATCTTGAGCTGAAAATCTCCAATAGCAAAGATTCTAATGGAGATTTAAAGTACTGTATCTCAAAGAAAGAGAGCAACTCTGGAGTGGATTACTTTAGTGCTTGCTTGGTCCTGTTTCCAGCCCAATAGAGACCCCTTAAATTATCCCAAGACCTGAAGAACATGATAATCCAGAAGCTGATGATCTGGAAGAAGAGGAATATGGATAGTCACCATCCTGACTTGCCAAGAACTGATAGGTTTCTGAGCATACAAGACTTTCAGTGCTAAAATGGAAAGTTCTAGACAAACAAGGGTAAGTTGGTCCCACCCAAAGAGGTGGGATGAAAAAAGTGGGCAGAAATTCCACAGGACTCATCTTGATTATTTCCTTATGCTGTCTCAAAATGTGCCCACAAACGGGAAGCAGAAATTTATAAGTAAAGTTAGTACAACTCAGATGAATGAAGCTTCTGGTTTGTTGTGGGGGTCAGTGGGGGTGTGGGGGGAGCGGAGGGAGGAGGACGGTATCAGCAGCCATTTGCCAGTAGAATCAGAGCCCTAAGACCTAACCAGGGAAAGTATCTGGCTTCCAATCTCTGCACGCAAGACAGAAGAGAGGATTAAGAGTGAGAGGACAGGACTTGGATAAGGACAGTGCAAGGCTGGCAAAAGGGAAGTCAGCAGTCATTGTCTCATGTAAGTGAACTGGTTAATATGGCAAGGAAGTGAAGACAGGTGGACTAAATTGACCTCTGATACAAGGACATTATTTAGGCTATAAAACCAGGAAGAACAGTCCATCTCCTGTCCTGGCAACATAGTCATGACATGTGCCACTGTGAAGATCCTGTTGACTTTTTCTGTAGAAGTAGACTCTGTCTAAAAGGATACATGGAAAGGTTAAGAGGATGTGTTGGGAAGCCTTGTCAAGTGGTTTTCAGAGACTCACAAACCACTCTTCCTCCTTCCCGTTGCTTCAGAAACCCCAGAAGGCAATGCTTCCTCATCCTCCTTTGTTTAGCTGAACTACCAGTTTAGATATTAGCCCTTACTTCCAGGAGCAGAAGTTGGCCACAAAGATTAAACTGTAATTTTAAATTGTGAGGGGCAGCACAGTACAATGAGAAGGGGATGGCTTTTGCAAGGTGAGACACCTAAGACATTGATTTAGCCTGGCCACTTAATACCTCTATCAAATTAACTTGTAATGTTGGCTTAATAATAAGTATTAAATAAGGGGTTTTGTGAGACAGAGACATGACCATATGAAAATGCCACGCACATGCTAATACATGAGAAATGGAACCTCCTTCCTTCCTGCAGAGTGACTTAACTCCCTCTGTGTGTGTGTGTGTGTGTGTGTATGACTATGTGTGTGATTGTGTATATCTGTGTGTATGACTGTGTGTGTGGCTGTGTGTGTGTCTTCATGTGACCCTCTGGCTTAGAGTATTAACTGGGAATAGAAGTCCTCTCTTCTTTCTCATCCTTCCTCAAGAGCTTTACTTTAACTGGATGTTGTAGTTCTGATTCCAAAGCCAGGCCAGCTTGACTTCTCTACTTGTTCATAGACTTCCAGCTCAAAAACACACCAGTGGCTTCCATCTCATTGGAAAAAGGGTCCTGGAGCTTATTTATTTCTAACTCTGGAGGGGCTACCTCTACCTCTTAGATATTCTGCTCCAAAGCCCTCTCTCTACCAGGATTGAGTAATTGTGTCAGAAATGATCCCCTCCCCTAATCCCAGAAACAGTTCCTGTGACAAAAACGTACCACAGTGTTTCCTCCAACTGTTCCCAGTTGTGTCTCAATCCTCACCTCTGTCCCCTATCTTCACTTTGCTCCATATACAATGAGCTCATCAGGGACCATGTAAGACCCCAAGGAAAGATGCCCACAGTAGAGGACCATCATGTGTCTCGAAATGTTTGAAAAAACTCTCAAAAAATATAAGCTTCCAGTATAAATCTATGAAAGGAAAGGAACTCTGAGGATTTCCAAAAAGGAGGAGTCTAGAATTAGAGAACTTTATTTCTCCATTTCCTCTCACTTCTCTGGGTCCTATGGGCTCTTTGTTGTAGAGCAAAGGGAAATGGATAAGACATGATACAGAACTATCTGCTTTGTGGGTTTCTAGAGAGTTAAACCTTTGTTCCAAAGTTACTGACCCAAGATACCTAAAAAGAGTTAGACTCTAGAAATGAAGAGGGATGAAGGAGGTGGTCATGAACTGACCACCAAAGGTGGCAACCCAGTCACTTGAACAAGATTAATGGAAGATTCTATTCTCCTGGGCTGGACTGGCTGGAAAGGCAGGAAACTTCTTCCACATTTGCCCTGGGCCATCTCTCTTAGACCTCAATTCCTTCTAATTATTGTTCTCCTTTGGTGTGGATAAATGAAGGGAAGACTGCCTCCCAGCCAAGACGGAGCTGAGCTGCAGGGTGTATGGAGTTTTCAGCAAACACCACCCGGAGATGCCAAGAAGCTGCCAGGTTACACGGAAATTTTAAGATTGACACATTCTTTCTCCAAAATTGAGAAAAATACTTTCACATTTTCAAGAAATTTTAAATTTTGAAAGCAATTTATTCACTCATATGTTCTTTTGACAGATATTTATTGATCACCGCCAATTTGAGAGATACTGTTCTATGCCTTCTGGAAAAGCAGGAAATGGGAGTTAGGAATTCTTTGCCCCCTGAGACTTATATCCTATTGGAAAGACAGGCAAATCATAAAGAAATATATAGTAAAGTTCTTGATTATAAGTGCTATGGAGAAAAATGGAGCAAGCCAAAGGGATAAAAGAGTCTGCAGGTGATCATTGAAACAAGGTAATGATGAAGGAACTCCCTGGAAAGGAAGCATATGAACAGAGGAGCCTACCCTTCATGTATATCACAGAAGAGGTTGCCAAGCAGAGGGAATTCCTCAGACAGGAATTTGCTTTGTTTGTTTTTAAAGACAAGCAAGAAAGCCAAGGCAAATGAAGCAGAATAGAGAGAAAAACGATAGAAACTGAAATCAGAAAATCTTGTCATACCCAGATCTCCTAGAACTTTCTAGATCATGAGTAAGGAGGGGCAATGGAATTTATTCTACAGATAATGGAAAACCATCAGGAGGGTTTTGTTTTGTTTTGCCTTATGTTTTAGAAGCATACTGGCTCCTATCTGTAGCATAGGTTATATAAGGCACAGGTGGAAGCAAGGAGGACAGTTAGGAAATGTGGTAGTGGTCCAGGTGACAGGTGGTTGGGATGTGACTAAGGGAGTAGAACTAGGGATGAGAGGTGAGATGGCATTATAGATACTTTTATGGTGAATACCACAGGATCTGCTGGGAGATTAGATATGGGTTGCAAGAGAAAGAACATTATCATTGATGACTCCAAAGTTTTGACCTGAGCATCTGGGTACTTGGAGATGCCATTTACTAAAATGTGTGGACAGGGCACCTGGGTGGTTCAGTCAATTAAGTGTCCAAGTTCAGCTCAGGTAATAATCTTGCAGTTCATGAGTTCAAGCCCTGCGTCGGGCTCTGTACTGACAGCTCAGAGCCTGGTGCCTGCTTCGGATTCTGTGTCTCCCTCTCTCTCTCTGTCCCTCCCCTGCTTGCGCTGTCACTCTCTCTCTAAAAAAAAATAAATAAATAAAACATTAAAAAATAACACAAAATAAAATAAAGTAAAATAAAATAAAATGCATGGAACACTGTGGGAGGAGCGGTTTCGGAATGCAGGAAATCAAAAGTTTTGACCCGGATGTGTGAAATCTGTGATGCTTTATGACATCCAGTGAACTGTTATGTAGGCTATTAAATGAACATGTCTGGAAGTCAGGGGAAAGGTCAGGGCTGGAGATACAATTTGGGAGTCATACCACATAAAAGCCATTAAGATAGACGGTTTTAGCAAGTGAGGGTCATCCAAGATTAAAAGGTTAAGGATAAGGAGGACCTACAAAGGAGATGCAATGATTATACTCAAGCAAAGAATAAAAGTCAGAATACAACTCATGACTTAATGAAATGTAATGGGAAAAAGACAGTGTTTGTTGTTTCAATTAATCTTTTTTTTTAACATTTTATTTATTTTTGTGAGACACAGAGAGAGCACAGAGTATGAGCAGGGGAGGTGCAGAGAGAGGAGACACAGAATCTGAAACAGGCTCCAGCCTCTGAGCTGTCAGCGCAGGGCCCAATGCAGGGCTCGAACCCACAAACTGTGAGACCATGACCTGAGCTGAAGTCAGACACTTAACTGACTGAGCTACCCAGGCGCTCCAATTAATCACTCTTAATGCGGGTAACTGGCAATGCCACACATTGTTTCTAGGAGGTGTCATTTTGGAACAAGTAGTTTGGAACTGGAGCTTTTTAACCTAGTTATTCCACTCCAGGAATAATGATTTACTTATTCTTTTATCATCTACAATTTATTGGGATTTTTTTTCAGTCCAAGCACTACTCTAGACACTGAGAATACAGCAGTGAAATAAACAAATACACACACACACACACGTATATCCACCCTCCTGGTTATTAAATTCAAGTGAGGGTCTTATTACAGTATTCTTTGAAAGAGTTATAACTGAAGATAACTAAATGTTTAAATATGGGGTGGGGTGCCTGGGTGGTGCAGTTGGTTAAATGTCTGACTTCTGCTCAGGTCATGATCTCATAGTTCATGAGTTCAAGAGCCACATCAGGCTCTGCATTGACAGTGTAAAGTCTGCTTGGGGTTCTCTATCACTCTCTCTGCCCCTACCCAATGTGTGTTCTCTCTCTCTCTCTCTCTCTCTCTCTCTCTCTCTCTCTCTCTCTCTCTCTCTCACACACACACACACACACACACACACACACACACACACACACACACACAAAATAAATAAACTCAAAAAAATTTTAATGTTTAAATAAGGAATTGGTTAAATAAATAATTTCAGTTCTTACAATATGTTAGGTAGCCTTTAAAATATAAAGAAGATGGGGTAACTGAGTGGCTCAGTTGGTTAGGCATCTGACTCTTGATCCAAGCTCAGGTCATGATCTCATGGTTTGGAGTTCAAGCCCCATATTGGGCTTGGCACTGGCAGTGCAGAGCCTGCTTGGGATTCTGTCTATCCTCCCCTGCTAGTGCACACTCTCTCTCTCTCTCTCTCTCTGTATGTCTCTCAAAACAAAAATAAATAAACTTAAAAAAATAAATACATAAATAAATAAAATATGCAGAAGAAAACGAATGATAGTGGCAAGCATTTATAAACTACCACACAGTAAACAGTGACCTTATGAACAAGATATATGGTGTGGATTCATTTATAAATCGTATGTCTGTGTGTGTGGGCACATGTGCATGAGCACATGTGTGCCAGGACAAGTCACTGAAATACTGCTTTGTGAGTTTTTATTGCTGCTCTTGCTCCTATAGGAATAAATATGAGATAGCATTCCTTCCCCATTCTTATATGTGTTGATGTGCTCAGTCTGAGGTCCACAATTTACATTTTCTCAGGGATTTGATGGATCAGGGCATAAGAATGAGTGTATAGGCCCAAAGTAGGCTGGTGTATTGGAGGGAGCTACATAATAGGAATCTAGTTCATCACTGAAATGGAAGACTTCCAAGTCTAGTAGATGGGATGTATTTCCAGATATATTTGATTTAGAGAGATTTTAAAAAATTTCCCTCACATATATATGTATATAGATATATACACATGTATATGTACATATATTAAAATTATAATTTTATAAAATTTAAAGAATTATACATTTATAATTATATTTTGGTTAATAAAAGAGAAAGAAAAATAGAAACAGTTGAAAGCTGTACTAGAATGATAACGGTGGTCAAATTATGATTGATTTTTATTTTCTTTTATTTGGCTACATTTTTTCTACAGTAAGCATCTTTAATTTTGCGATGAATTTCAAGTACAGCGAGATCTCAGAAGAAAGAGGGATCACTTTGGCTAAGACCATCAGGGAAGATTCTGGGATTTGTGCATCAGAGTCCGATGGGTGGAAATGGGGTGGGTGTGTAATCCTGGGGCAGGAACACATTCACAGGTGCAGCAGGTCACAGGGATGTGTTCAGAATATCACAAAATTTTGCCATTCTGCACATGGCACATGCGCAGCCTACTCCCCACTTGCCAGGTAGTTGTCTGAGGGTGAGGTCTGTGTGTCAGATAGTGGGGGAAAGTGTGTAAAAATGCTTCCCTCGTTACCCTCCCCACATCTCTCAGAGTCTTGTTTCCCTATCGTTTCCTCAAAGATCATCAAAATCATGTAATAAGAATGTTCAACTAGTTCCTTAATGAACAGGATGCTTATTTGAAATATAAATAAGATCATTTAAATTTTAAAATGCCAAAGCCCTGCATACCCATAGATTTGGATTTGGTATTTCTAAGATAAGCCCATTGTTTCTGTTTTTGCTTTTTATCTGTTCAAGCAGTTATTTACATGGGGATTTGAGACCCATGGTCTACTAAATTCTAAAGCTCCAACCTCATTCAAGTTTCAGCTAAAATTCATTATGAAAAAATCTTGAAAACCCATTTCAGCGCAGGGTTACAATATCTTTAGGCTTTTTTTTTTTTTTTTTTGGACCATCTTCCTGGCTACCTCTTTAGCCTTCAGGCTTCACTCAAACTGCTTATCCCCAAGAATTTAGCCTTCAACCAATGTATTTTAGAATCTCTAGATCATTGATGGCATCTCAGCATCTCTTACAGGGCTTTATAAAAATAGCACATTCCTGTGTCATTTTATGAAACTCCTAAATCAAAATTGTTGGGTACAGGGTCCAGCCATCTCTTCTATTTTTATAGCTACACCAGAGACTTGGATACAGCCAGCCCAACAGTGGCCTACTGGCCATGGAGGTCACCAGCTTCTTTGGTCTACAAAGACTCTGCCAGACTTAGGTTCTTCTGGGCCTGAGCCATTCAGACTTCTTCCTTCCTGCCATGACCTAGTTATACCCTAAACCTCTGCTCAGGGTCCCCCACCTAGGTACTCTCCAGATCCCCATTCCCATGGATAATGTAGCTCTGAGGTTTTCATTCATTCATGAACAGACCTTTGTATAACTCAAGGAACAGTTTTCTCAACCTCAGGCACTAAAATCTCTGCTAACTGGCTGATTAAAAATGTGGCTATATAAAAACATCTTTAGTAACATCAGCTTTGACGTGCCATATGTCATGGAGGTGATGAAAAAAATAATAATTTGAGAGTAATTTGAACATTGCCAAAAGACATGTGTAAGTATAATGGCCCAGCGAGGGGGGAATATTAGCCAGTCAAAAAAATGGCTTCCTAGACAAGGAGCAGCACAGGGCTTATGTTAAACCCTTCTGACTCTTGCATCACTAACCCAACAGCAAAAGCACATGAATGGGAGCTATTGTTATTCCAAGGGCGGTCAAGAAGATTTAAAATCATCCTGTACTGAAATGAGACGTGACAGTTTAAAATTCCTTCTTAATACTTGAAGAGGAAACAGGTGTAACATACTCAATCTGTGGAGTGGGACAGAACCCTATTCTCACACAGTACCAGACAAGTCCTTAAAGGTCAATGTCACACTCAGGAAAATATGAATCCTTGAAACAAACCACTGCCTTGACTTAGTCAACAGCTGGGTGGAATGTATTAGTCTGTGTGACTCAGGTGCATTGAGAACAACAGCTTACTCTCTTCTAAGAAATCTGCAAGAAATCTTGCCAAGTCTAGTAAAATATTCATAGAAGCGCAAATTTCTACTGACAAATTAGCAGATACTCCCGATTTCATTACCAAGGGACATCTCTGCATTACTCAGGCCTACAAACTCCTTCCTGCTTGAGATCGTGTAATACCAGCCACTATTAAATATTTGATCAGGGGTGCCTGGGTGACTCAGTTGGTTAAGTGTCTGACTTTTAATTTCCACTTAGATCATGATCTCACAGTTTGTGAGAACAGCCCCGTGTTGGGCTCAGCACTGACAGTGCAGAGCCTGCTTGGGATTCTGTCTCCCTCTTTCTCTCTCTGCCGTCCACTCCATTCCTGGGGTCTCTCTCAAAATTAAAAAAATAATAATAAATTTAAATAAATAAATAAATAAATATTTGACCAAACACCCAAATTTGAGAAAACCTCCAGAAAACCTTTCACCATAATAACTATTCTGGTTCCAACTTAAGATAAATTCTTCCAGTATATTTTATTCATGAAAATTAAGTTACATTCATGTGATGAAAGTACATGCTTCAATTGAAAATAGTAATAAATGCCATTTTTGAGGACTTTATATGAAAGGCAAAGAAATTGGTACAGGATCACACTGCTAATTAGAGACAGAGCTAGGCTTTACACTCAAGTCTATCTGATGTTAAGATCTGTGTTTGTGACTACTCTACTACTTTGCCAATTTCCAAATGAGAAAGAATTTATAATAACATGGAACAGACTTACATAAGTATCTCACATTGGGTGTATATAAATGGGAAATAAGCTTATAAAAATGGCCTCATTATCATTAGTCCTTAGGTAAATACAAATAAAAACTACAATAAGATTCAATTACACACATTCCAGAATAACTAACAACAACAATAACAGCAACAACAAAAACAGACAAAATAGAGTTGTGGGTGAGGATGTGGAGAAAATGGACTTCACACATATCTCTGGCTAGAAGACTATTTTTGGCACTAGCTAAAGGTGAACAACCAGATACCCTCTAAAAACTGGATGCCTCATGAACAGTCAGTTCCACTCCCATTCCCAGTCAATTCTACAATAATATTCGTTTTTTAAATTTGAATTGTTTACAGTTTGATTGATTTATTGGGAAACAATTTGCACATTGTTCCCCATTGGGTGGCTCACTCGGTTGGGGGGCCAACTCTTGATTTGGACCCAGGTCATGATCTCATAGTTCGTGAGATCAAGCTCTATGTGGGGTTCTGCACTGATAGCACAGAGCCTGCTTGAGATTCTCTCTCACCTTCTCCCTCTTTCTCTGCCCCATTCCCTGCTCGCTCGCTCTCTCTCTCTCCCTCTCTCTATCAAAATAAATAAACATTTAAAAAAAAGAAACACAAGATGAAATAATAGAAACTGTACCCAGCTGAACCAATCCACAAAATAATACCCAAAACACACTCAAATATCCACCAAGTACCTCAGGTCACTGGGTGTGTTATCCTACAAAGTTATATTTTATTATCCCTTTGTAACTGCAAACTTTTCTATATAAAGAAACATACACTCAACATCCCAAATATATCTAACTGTACTGTTTCAAAATGTCAAGCACTACAAACAACAAACAATACTATTTATAAGTGAGGACCTTAAAGAGAAATCACCAAATCCCATAGAGGTAGCTCCTTTTAGTGCTATAAGTTGCTGGTTTAGTGATTTCAAACATCACTATAATTTCCAAAGCCTTCAGCCCTTGAGGGAAACCACAAGTGCAAATGAGAAAGCCACAAAAAAATCTCCAGCAGTGATCCTAAAATTAACTGAAGAGGAAAGCAATTGCAATTTTGATGAAACAGGCTTCCATTATAAACCTTGAAAGACCCACAATCCAAAGACAAACAAAACATACCCAAGGATTTAAAGGTTGTGGAAGGTAAGGAGCCAATATCAAAGCAAGGAAAGTCACACCTACTCATATCTGGTATTACAACTTTTCATCTGATTTCAGATAATGCTCCATCCACCATTTCATAATAACTTGAAAGCAGCTACCCAATGACACTTCCACAAGGAAATGTTATGTCTTTTTCAAAGTAAAGTATCATGTTCATTAGTGTTTATATAATCATCTGACATGTAATATTACACTATTTTTAAACATTAGGTCCCTTTTATTTTTTGTATCACTGACAATATTTTTTAGTATTATGTCCTTACTCCCATTTTTCTCATAAGTTTTATTGTGACATTTTCCTTAAAGCAATAAAATATAATGGGAAAAAAAAAGCAGTGAATTATAAGAACACATAGGTTAAAACGGAACTGTTTATACCCAAAATAAATAAGTGGACATTTGTGCTAAAAGCACATACAAATACACACCCCCCCATAATTGTTTCCTAAAAAACGGTGTGTATGTAGGTAATATAATAATTTAAAACAATGGAAAAGATTTAATTACTGCTAAGTGCAACAAACTAGATAAATTCTATAGAAATTTTGTTGAGAAGGCAATCAGAACCCAACTAGTACATGTGTATATGTATGTATGTGTGCATTATGCATATATATATAATTTTATTTACATGAAGTTCAGGAAAAGGAAAAAATAGTCTTTGGTGATAGAAATAGAAATTTTGGTTCAACATTGGTGGTATTGACAGGGCACAAATGAGGTTTCTGGTGTACAAGAAATAACCTACATCTTAATTTGGGTGATGGTTTTAAAGGGGTATTTCTTTGTAAATATTCACTGAGATTTACTTAAAATCTGGGCATTTTATGTATGTTAAGCCTTAATAATATTTTTACCAAAAAACATATTTTGGGGCACCTGGGTGGCTCAGTCAGTTGAGCGCCCCATTTCAGCTCAAGTCATGATCTCACTGTGACTTTAAGCCCTGCATTAGGCTCTGTGTTGACAGCTCAGAGCCTAGGGCCTGCTTCAGATTCTGTGTCTCCCCCTCTCTGTTCCTCCCCCACTCACATTTTGTCTTTATCTCTCTCTCAAAAATAAATAAACATTTAAAAAATTTTTAATTTATTTAAAATATGTGAAGAGAATGAAAATACACAGCAGCAATGGCATACAAATTTGGGGATAAGGGTAAAAGAATTAAATGATCTAAGATTTTGTATTGTTCTGAGTTAATATAATTAATATTAGATTTAGTCATGTTACATATGCATATTAAAATTTCTAGCCTAACCACAAAAAATAGTAGTAGACAGTATAACAGAAAAGCTAATATAGAAAATTGAATAATAAAAAGTATTACTGACTCTAAAGAAGGCAATATATATATAATATATATATTATATATATATATAAAGGAACAATAAAGGCAGGAAAAATATAAATTATACACTTTGACAGTAGTTAACTCAAATATATCACCTATTACTACAGTGATAATTGAATTAAATGCCTAGATTATAAAAGACTAATATTTTCAGACTGCATAAAAATTCCAAAATTCAATTATGTGCTACTTACTAAAGATGTATCTCAAAATTAAGAATATGAAAAAACTGAAACTAAAAGCATGCAAGAGGACTTACAAGAAAATTACTAACCAAATGTAGCTGATATCATTATATTAATATTAGGTAAAATAGACTTTAACCCCATGAAAATTACTAAAGATACAAATCTTTAGTGACAAAAGTTCATTTCTACAGGAAAATATGAAAGTCTTAAATTTATATACACCTAAAAACATAGGCTCAAAATACAGAAAGCAAACTTTTATAGAATAAGAATAAGAGCAATTGTAATCTTCAATTGTAAAAAGATTTCAACACACCCTTCAATAATTTATAGACAATGTTGTGGTGTAAGAAAATAATAATAATAATGTATAGAAAACATCAATAAAGATTTAGTAAAAAATATAGGCTATTTAAACACAGTTTTTTAACTTAACCTATTAGATATATAAAAAACATGATATTCAAAAAATACATATTCTTTTCAAGCACTCCCATAACTTCATAGAACCTGAGGGGGAAAACCCGAATTTCCACATGGATAAAATGATGTATATTATGTAGCATACATTAGTTTCCAATTGCTGCTGTAACAAATTATCATAAATTTAGTGGCTTAAAATGACACAAGTCTATGATCTTATAGGTCCAGAGCTCATAAGTCCTGAATCAAAGTGTTAGAATTCCCTGTTCCTTCTGGAGGCCCTAGGGACGAATGTTTCCTTTTCCAGATTTTAGAAGCCACCTACATCCCTTGGCTTGCAGCCTCTTATATGACTCTGACTTCTGCTTCTGTCGTCATATCTCCTCTCACTCTAACTTTCCTGTCTCTCTTTCTCTTAAAAGAAATTTTATAATTACAATGGTCCATCCCCTGGTAACCCAGGAAAATCTCCCCATCTCAATACCCTTAATTTAAAGATATCTAGAGAGTACTTTTTGCCATACAAAGTAACATAGAGGCTCCAAGGATTAGGACCCAGATGATTTGTGATGCCATTATTCTGTCTACTACTCAGAATATATCCTCCAAATTTAATATAAATAAGCTAAAATCAGTGATTTAAAAAATCCTATATTTTTATCTTGATTGTGGTGATAGTATATCACAGGTATCTGCATATATCCAAACTCATCAAATTATGTACATTAAATATGTGAAGTTTTTTATATATCAAACATGCCTCGATAGAACAGTTAGAAAAATCCTATATTTGGAACATCAGGCATATTTCTAAATAAGACATAGAACAGAGAAGAAATTACACTGAAAGTTAGAAAATACTTTAAATGAAGTGATGATCAAAATTCAACATATCAACTACTTAGTATGCAGCTAAAACTATGCTTTGTAATATATTCAAAACTTTAAATAATATATATATTACAAAAGAAGATGAAAATCAATCAAGCGTACATCCCAAGAAATTAGAAAAAAGCAAATTCAACATAAAGTAGTCAGAAATAGATGAAAAAAATAAAAGCATAAACTAAAAATAGTCTGTTGTGTCAAGAGTTTTTTTAATACTAACAAATTTGATAAATACCTGGCAAGACTAATTTTAAATAGGGCAAAAAAATGCACAAGTGGAGGATATAATTACAGATCCTGCTGATATTAACAATATAACCAGGATATTATGTACAGCTTTATGCCAATAAATTTGAAAAGTTATATTCTATAGACAAATTTCTTCTTGTCAGTACAGTTTAATAAAAGACAGCTTTAAAAAGTAAAGAAAAAATAGCTTGAAACATCCAACAATTTTTATAGACACTGAAATTGTATTCAAAACACCCCACAGGGGTGCCTGGGTGGCTCAGTCAGTTAAGCACCAGACTTCAGCTCAGGTCATAATCTCACAGTTCGTGGATTTGAGCCCTATGTAGTCAGAGGCTTAACCAACTGAGCTACCCAGGTTCCCTGGGAACATCTTTAATCTAATAAAGAATACCTACAAACATCTGCATCCGGTATTGAATTCAATACTGAATTATTAGCAGCTTGCACTTTGCAACCAGAAATCCCACAGGATATCCTCAGTGATTACCTCTATTGAACACTGCAGTGGAGGTTCTAAGTCAAGAAAATATATAAAAATATAAGGGAATGAAAAATGTGCTATATTATTAAGTGATATATTTGTGTATATAGAAGATCCAAAAGAATCAATGACAAATTATAAGGAATTCTAAGAGTTTGCAAGATTTCTGGATACAGGATCAACTTACAAAAATAGTTATATTTCTATATAACAGCAACAGACTCTTAGAATATGAAAATTTTAAAACCAAACTATTCACAGTGGCAAAAAACATCCATATGGAAAAGAATTCATTTTAGTCCCTTCTCACATGAAACACAAAAGCCATCTACAAAAGCCATCTAAAAGTGGATGGTAAATCTAAATGTCCAAAGAAACAAAAAACTAACCTCTAGAGGATAAAATGAGTATTTTCATGAATTTGGAGCAGAGAAAACATTAGCCATAAAGGAAGAGATGGATTCGTGTAAACATTATAATTAAGAACTTCTGTTCATCAAAGGTATCGTTAAAAGAATGAAAGTAAATATATACACCTCCACATCTTGCCCATTAAAAAAATCCTCCATAATCTTCCATTTTCCCTTTCACCTTTTACCAGCTGGATATTAATGTCAAGGTGACTTTAGAAATGAAACTAATGTAGCAGGATTCTCGCAGAGTCAGGACACCAAGGCTTTTCTTTCCAGGAAGCAACTTTATTCAGGCCAGCACTGCTCAGTTGGGTTTGTACCCAAAGAACTGAGGCCCAAACACCAAATGGCATAGTTGTTTATACATTTTCTATTTCTTTGTCTCCCATATACAGTAACACACAAACATGCAGTCTGATTAAATGGTCTCATGTTACAAGGTCGTGAGGGATGTTAGCACTTAGGTATAACCAGCTTGCCTTGAGGGGGTTTTTTTTCCCCCTCCATTGGAAGGAGCCTCTACCACACTAAAGATGACAGAGTTCCCCTTTTTTTTTTTTGAAGTTTATTTATTCTGAGACAGAGAGAGAAAACATGCTGCTGCACAAAGAGGGAGAGAAAGAATCCCAAGCAGATTCCATGCTGTTAGGGCAGAGCCCAACATGGGGCTCAAACTCACAAACTCACATGAGATCAACTTCTATTGTGTTAAGACATTATATATTAGGATTAATTCTAAAATTTCACTATTAATCTATTAAGGCAGCTAGTATTATTGTTGCTAATACACACATCCACAGCCCCACATATATGGTTATCTCAGGCTGGTTTTGATTCACACTGTGACACTCAAAACGCAACTTGAATGCAACCTTCTCTGCTAATTCATTACATCCTCAGTATAAGCTAAATATCCTTTCTGCAAGTCCTATAGCACTCATGCCTTGATAAATCAAGAGGCAATACAGAGTAGTCATTGTGAGTGCCAACTCCAGGTTTGCTTCTATGTGGGTATGCACATCACTTTTTTTTATTTGTTGGCTGCATGACTTGAGTAAGTTATTAAACCTCTGTAGAGTTTCTTTCCATTAATTGTAAAATGTGGTTATATTAAGAAACTGTAAACATGCTTAACAACTTAGACTCTGATATTGGAGTGCCTGATTTTTGTTTTTTTCATGTTTTATTAATTTTTTAAAATTTATTTTTGAGAGAGAGAGCATGAGTCAGCGAGGGACAGAAAGAGAGGGAGACACAGAATCTGAAGAAGGCTCCAGGCTCTGAGCTATCAGCACAGAACCCAACTCGGGGCTTGAACCCATGAACTATGAGATCATGACCCGAGCTGAAGTCAGACGCTCAGCTGACTGAGCCACCCAGCATTCCCTAGGCTACTTGATTTTGAACCCCAACTCTGCCAGTTATCAACTTTACAACCTTGAGCAATTTATCTCTCTAGGCCTCAAATTCTCCACCCATAAAATAAGGATAATACTTAAGTTATATGATCATTTTAAGCAATAGAGGAATTAATATGTTAACCACTTAGCATAGAGTCTGACTTACAGTAAGCACTGTATAAATATTTGTTCTCATTGTTGCTTTTGGTAGTTGAAGAAGGTATATACAATAATTCTAGGGTATGATTCTCATGAGAGTAGGAGACAAAAGGAGCAGAACTCTACTTCTGAGGTCTTGTATGGTGGAAGGGAGGGTCATATGTCAAAAGTACTCAGTGTATAAAAGTGTTGAGAATGGGGAAACACCATGGTGTTGGACATAGTGTGTTGACAAGAGAGACAGGAGAAATCTCTAGCAGCTACTTTTAAGAGGAAAATGTAGGGATCAAGGAAGACAATGAAAAATATGTCTGTGGACTTCAATGTGTAAGGCTTCTCCATACCCCCAAGGTATATTATAGTAAAGAAATTTTATTTTATTCAGAACTTCTGAATCATATTTTATTTTATCATTTTTAGGTATGTTTGCTTAGATGCTTTAAAAAATGTTTACTTATGGGGGGGAGGGGACAGGGAGAGATGGAAAGAGAGAATCCCAAGCAGAGAGAATCCATGCTGTCAGCACCAAGCATGACACAGGGCTCGAACCCACAAACCATGAGATCTTGACTTGAGCCAAAATCAAGAGTCAGATGTTTAAATGACTGAGCCATCCAGGTGCTCTGGATGCTTTTTAAATCTATGGGTAGACAGGTCTTATGACTGCCTGCTCCACCTAGGTTAACCCTGTAACATACTTAGTAGTCCTCAATAAACAGAAACTAATGTTACAATTCTGATCACAGCCTATTAAATTTGTTGTTTTACTGCCTCCCCTATTATATTCCGTCTTATTCATTTCTGTATGCCCATCACCTTAAGTCTTTCTGTAAAGGTAGGTGCTCAATCAGTACTTGTAGAATACATCATCTGAAGGAACTAAGTATATTATGGGTAGAGAGATGAATTCATAAAAGAAAGGATGAATGCTAAGACTGTTACATCAACTTTATGGGAAAACACCCTGGAATGGTCACCAATAGAAGATAAGTGTGTACTTAGACTAGGCCTTGAACTTACCTACTTTGGGTCTATCAGTATTTGGGCATGCCTCACAGGGGCCTTGTCCTTACCAGTAGGCAGTGGAGTACTTAAAAGCTCAGGTTCTACAGCCAGACTGCCTGCATTCAAATTCTGGTTCATCCACAGATGTATGCACCATAAAGTTAGTGATGTGAAATCTTAGGGCCCCTCACTTACAACCTCTTCCAAAGTCCTGTGTACGTATTTCATATTTGAGAATTTGCATTCTATTTCTGAAACAGGCTCTCAATATTGTAAAACAAAACTTTCAGATTCCACAGAACATGGGTGGATCCAACGTTCACTCCACCACTCACTGGCTATGCGACTTGAGCTCAATATATTTATTTGCTATGTGTCTCTATTTCTCCATTTGTAAAGTGGGATAAAGCTCGAATCTACTTCATAGCATTGTTTCAAAAGTTGAGTTAATGTATATAAAATGTTTAGCACAGCGTCAGGCACATAGTACATGTTCACTGTGTGTTGGCTTCTTTAACTCTCTTTTGTGGTTATTCATTATCTTCCTCTTTTGTGAGCCCTGTCAGGCCTCGGATCACCTTTCCCTTCACAAATATAGCCTGTGGCAAGCTTCTCTTTAATCCTTAATCCCTTCCCCTTGCTCCTGAACATTCTGTTTTTTGAGCCTTCTGAATTGTTTACAATCTGATTTTATCAACCTCTATTTGTTTTCTGAAACCTACTGGACCTGTTCATTACTTAGAGGACATGACGATTTTGGTTTCAATTTTCTCCCCCTGGCAGCAATCTGCTAGATCAGTTTCCTGAACAATAGCATGAGAAGACATTATCCTCAAGCTTTTGTCATAAATAACATTCTGAACGCTTTCCTACATACCATCTATAGAACTGCAACAGTTACTAACATTCTTTCTTCCCTGAGAAACTTTGGTCTTTCCATATATATTCAACCCCATGAAGACTGAGACCTCTGCGTCAACCAGGGAGACACGTGGATTTTTGCTAGTGGACTTGCTTCATTCCTAAAACCAAGTTAAAACCAAGGTTTGCCTCACACTGTTCATCTCCAACCAGATTTTAGATGCAATGTGGGTAGCCACTGAAGAAACTATGTTGCAGCAATTTATTGACTTATTAACCCCCCAACTCATATCAGTTTCTAGAATAAATATCTATTGATGATTTAGTCAAAATTACTTAACCAATATCTGCATACATTTACATCAAGCTAAAATATCCTGGAGTTCTATAATTGGACATACATGATGGAGTGAAAGATAAAAATGTTATTCCTACTAGCCTTTAAGGCATCTTTACCATATTCCAGTATTCTGTGGATATCACTTTTCATGATATCCTTGACCAATATGTGACCATCACTTTAAAAATAATGATTTTTAAACTAATATATCCACTTCACACTGGTCAGAGTGGCTAAAATGAACAAATCAAGAGACTATAGATAAAGGCAAGAATGTGGAGAAACGGGCACCCTCCTACACTGTTGGTGGCAATGTAAACTTGTACAGCCGCTCTGGAAAACAGCGTGAAGTTCCTCAAAAAACTATCAGTAGAACTCCCCTATGACCCAGCAACAGCACTGCTAGGGATTTACCCAAGGGATACAGAAGTGCTGATGCATAGGAGCACATGTACCCCAATGTTCATAGCGGCACTTTCTACAACAGCCAAATCATGGAAAGAGCCTAAATGTCCATCACCTGATGAGTGGATCAAGAAGATGTGGTATACATATATACAATGGAGTATTACATGGAAATGAGAAAGAATGAAATATGGCTATTTGTAGCAAAGTAGATGGACCTTGAGGGTGCTATGCTAAGCGAAATAAGTCAACAGAGAAGGACAGATACCATATGTTTGCACTCATAGGTCTAACAGGAGAAACCTAATAGAGGACCATAGGGAGGGGAAGGAGGAAAGAGAGTTGGGGAGAGAGAGGGACACAAATCATGAGAGACTATTGAATACTGAAAATGAACTGAGGACTGAAGGGGAAGGGGAAGGGGGAGGGGGTGATTGTCATAGAGGGAAGCACTTGTGGGGAGAAGCACTGGGTGTTATATGGAAACCAACTTGACAATAAACTATATAAATTTAAAAAAATAAACTAATATATACTTAAATATCATCATGCAGTGCCTCTCCAAATTATGTTCAACAGGCAATAATCTGTCTTATACCCTGGGACTTTACCACCTAATGAAATGACACCAAAACATGTTGAAGCCCAGAAAAAGTGACATTAAGAATTCAGTACAACTTGCCTAGATACCATATTTTCTCTAGCCCCCATATGTCCTTCCCATCTGAAATGCCTGCTATATTGTGGGTTTAGAACCTGACTTCACCCCAAAGTTTCAAATATACTTGTAACCAACATGAGTTGCAACCCTTTCAACATTTATGAAACACCAGCGATATTAGGATTCTCAAATAGAACCAATAAAATGTGTGTGTGTGTGTGTGTATGTGTGTGCATGCCTGCAAGTGCATGTGTGTTACAGTGCCTGAAATTAAGGACTCAACAATCACACACATCTTTGTGTCACCCAGTTCTATGGCCTTAATTCCCCGTCATCCAGAGCAGCCCATCTCTAGTTTTCTCCTTTCTCATGATTGGTGGTAACCCCTAGGAGAATCCTGGTCACCCTAGTAGCCCTACGAAATGTTTTGAAGAACATGTCTTGAACTTACTATAGGAGATAGGAAAAGTTTCCTACAACTGTGATCTGAAATCTGCTACCACAGCTGGGTTCTCTGCCTCTAGAGACTAGGGGAGCAGCCTGTACCCAAGGCTACATACAGCAGGCATATGATTATGAGAGAAAAGAAAACATTTGCATAAGAGGGAAGAGCTTTTGAGGTCTTTTGAGGTCCTGGCCACTCTGTGAAATTCTGATACACTAAGTAAATGAGGAAGGATAATCTCTTTTCTCAGAGACTAACACTGGAGATGAATGTTGACTTTTTCCATAGAAAAACAAACTTCAGCTCAACAAGGAAAGATCATGAGTGGGAAGGGTAATTGGGTAGTTGACCACATGAATCCACTTGGCAGCTCTCTCACTTGCTTGATCTGCATATAAGGAGTATGCTGGGCACCTGGGGCAGTTTTCTCTAAGACGTCACATTTTTCTCTCCTCCAACATGCACTTTCTCCAGCTCCTATTCAGAGCCAACTCTGCCGTCCTGCTCCTGGTTTTCTGTCTGCAGTTGTGGACCAACAAAGCTCAGGAAAACACGTGAGCCAAGCCTTTCCTTCCCTCACAAAAATCCTTTCAGGGAGGGCTCCTATACTAGCCTGGAAATCTCTATCTCCCTTCCTAAAAACTTTCAACTTTCTAGAACTCTAGTCCCAGAAACTCTCCTAAACCCCATTTCAAGTTCCATTTCTCTCCTCTTAGGAAGTCCAGTAATCTACCCTCATATTCCCACTGGGTGCTTCGAGGTTGTCCATGGAAATAAGGCTCCCAGTGTGCATGTAGGCTATAAGTAACAATCAGTCATGCTCTATGGCTCTGATCCACAACCTGTCCATAGACTACACCTTTATCAGATTTCTGCTCAGTAAACTTTACATTCTCACACCTTGCCTCCTAGAAGAGAAAGTTTAGCAAGTCTATGCATGCCAGTGATAGCGTTAAGCAATGTTGGTAGGACTCACTAAAGGATCAGAAGCCCTGATCACCGATCCTTGACATACACTCACCTACCACCTACACTAGCACCTGGGAACACAGGTTCAGAAGCCACATCAGTGAGGGTACATATTTGAAAAAAGCAGGAAAATTGGGCAAAATGAAATAGGAAATGGAGCCAGGGTCTGGGAGGAGGGATACACTCAGCAAATCTAGGAGGGTTCCTCAACAGGAACAGGGTTTTGAATGTGATTTGGGAATTGTGACTCTGATGGTGCCCCCTGTGGCGCAACTAGATGTCCTGTCCTGGAGTAAACCATTCAGAGTTTTGACAAGTTGGTAGAATGGAGGCTAATGTCCTAAGAAACTTTGAATGGGGAGAGGTTCAGACACAGATGTCACCCCATGTAGCCCTTAGGGGGCAGCAAGCCTGTGATATAAGCTGTACTAATTAGGGTGATGAGAATCCCCGTTTGCCCAGAAATTTCTCAGTGTTAGCACCAAAAGGCTGTCATCTCAGGAAGCTCCTCACTCTTGGGCAAGCTGATCTGATCACTCACTCTAGCTAAGCTGGCCATCTTATCAATCCTAAATTCATTTACAAATGAGAGGAACTTTGGAATTCCTATGCACTGAGCACTAGAGCAACTGGCACAAGAAATGGAGTATCTCCAAAATCTAAGATGCTTTACC
Source organism: Suricata suricatta (assembly GCF_006229205.1). Classification (NCBI taxonomy): domain Eukaryota; kingdom Metazoa; phylum Chordata; class Mammalia; order Carnivora; family Herpestidae; genus Suricata; species Suricata suricatta. The sequence continues at coordinate 11,449,303 of NC_043701.1, read as the reverse complement.
CTAGGAAAATGGGACTCTAAAGCATTGTAGCCAAAACCCTAAATTCTGTCCTGTCTCACCAACACCAAGGAGTTCATCCAGGAGTTTCTGGGAGAAAGAAACTAACACTCCTGGTCTTGAACCCAGTTCTCTCTGGTGAAAGAGTCCTTGACTTCTCTCTACCTCTATTTCCTTTTCCCATCAGATTGTGGTATATGGCTTAAAAGTAGGATGGTATCTGAAGCCCCCAACCATGACTATGTGTCCAAATTTACTGCAAAGCTAAAAAAATACAAATTCCTAGGCCCCACCAGGAATCAAAGATGGATGATCTCAAGGATGACTCTAAAAATTCCTCCAGTGCATTGAGATGTTTATGATTTAACACAATTCTGTTGACATGGAATTTTCTAGTAATGACATCTTGCCCCCCCCCCACACTTAGTGGAAAATCAACAGAACCTGAAGGATTTTATTAAGAAATGACATGTGAGAGGTGCCTGGGTGGTTCAGTAGGTTAAGCGTCTAACTTCAGCTCAGGTCATGATCTTGCAGTTTGTGGGTTCCAACCCCACATGGGGCTCTGTGCTGACAGCATGGAGCCTGGAGCTGCTTCAGATTCTGTGTCTCCCTCTCTCTTTACCCCTCCCTCACTCATAGTCTCTCTCTCTCTTCCTCTCTCTCAATAATAAATAAACATTTAAAAATTTTAAAAAAGGAAATGACATGTGATATTATACTTTTATTCTTTTTAATTTCTTTTTGTCAGTGAAAAGAAAGACAATGCTCAATTTTAAATAAAGCATCAAAGCTGCTATATTAAACAAAACAAAGTCTTGTAGAAAACAACCAAACAGACAAGGATAAAAAATTTCCAAGGGTTCTTCATTATTGCACTATATGCTAACTAACTTGGATGTAAATTAAAAAAGAAAAATAAGAAAAATGTCCAAGGGTTCTGATGCTCAGCAGTTGATTCAGCTTTCATTACCCCTTTTGGCTTATGCCTTCCCTGTTCCTTATGCTCTGCTCATTGTGCGCTTCCCTTTCATAAATGGATCTCTGATCTCTCCCCTCCTGCCCTCTTCCCCAAACCAGTCGACGAGTGATAATATTGAATGCGGTGATCCCCAACACAGCACACCCAAATGAGGAATTCACTGTGACAATTACTGTTGGAACAGAATTGAGAGAATGTATAGTGGTAAGTAGGGGCCTGGGGAGGGGGGTGCAGTGAACTCAAGACAAATCTGACTCCTTAGTTATGAATATGGTTAGATTAATCTCTCACTTTAATATTGTGCATCATACTTATATGATGAATTGCAATCCTCATGCTTCCAATTCTCATATATACTTAAGCCTTAGGACAATCATCAGATCATGGGGCAGATTACTATTCCCGTTTTACAGATAAAGGAACCCGATCCTGAGGTGTAGGAAGGAAAAGAAGGAAGGAAGGAATGGGTAGTGAAGAAAAACACAGTTAAAAGGGAGAAGAAAGGAAAAGCTTACAAGCTGGGAGAGAAGTGGTAAGAGTTCCTCTAAGGTCTGGGGCATGATTGTTTGAGAGGAGGAGTGAGGATAGGGGGCGTCTCACAACTTCATCCAGTGCATTGGGGCAGGTGGGCAGAGGAGGCATGTTGCACAGAACACAAGCAGTGAGCTCTGAGCAGAAGTTGTGTTGACCCCCACCCTCTGCCCTTATGCTCTATTGTCAGAACTTCACTCCTGCTCCAGCCTCCTGTCCCCAACAAGGAGCCCACGCTGTCCTCTCCCCTTTCTCCAATTTGCAGTTGTAGGAGGGATGTCCAATCCCTTTACTAGATCGGATGTTTTCAAATGGAAATACACCTAAGTCTCACCTGTGCATTATGGTTGGCTGCTCTGGGCCACAAGGAGAAGGGCCCCGTGCAGGTTTACCCAGAGAGGCTTTTCCCCAGAGAAGACTGTCCTCTTCCCTGCCAGCAGTCTCCTCTCCTGTTGTCCACCACGTGCAATCTGCCCCTTGTTGGCTATCTCGGTTCTATGTCCAAGACCCAGGCGTCTCTCCCCTGCCTCCTTCTAGAAGTACACTCTCTCAGGCAGCACACGCATGAGTTTCCCAACTTCAATGAGATTTGGGCACAATGATTAAATAGAAAACAGAATTGGGAGCATGAGAATCGTTATTCCTTAAAATATATTCCTGAAATGGCCCCAGACCTGCAAGAGAGATTTTTGATCACTGAGCAAAGAATATCGCTGCTTTGTCAAATATGTCTGTTCATAGTCCAATAATGTGAACACTGCATGTTAGTTGGGGGTGGGGGGAGGCCACATAATTTCTCAATTTTGTGTTTTGTTTATCATGACCACAGATGACAAAAGGAATGAGAATGTGTGCATAAAGGTCTTGTGATAATGGTAGTTTCTGGTAATGATAGATAATGAAGGTCTGCTTCAACCCCCGAGAAAGTGATAGGTGCTAAAAAATGTGTTTAATCAACAAAATCACATGTGAAGTAATTCGTGCTACTGCGATTCATAGGACAATGCTTTATGAACAATGCTAATACAATCAAATAAGGCAATCTTTTTTTAAATAATTTTCTAATGTTTATTCATTTTTCAGGGAGAGAGAGAGAGAGAGTGAGGCAAGTTGGGGAGGGGCAGAGAGAGGGGAAGACCCAGAATCTGAAGCAGGCTCCAGGCTCTGAGCTGTCAGCACGGAGTCTGACATAGGGATCCAATTCAAGAACCATGAGATCATGACCTGAGCTGAAGTCAAATGCTCAACCAATTCTGCTGCCTAGCCACCCCAGACAATCTCCTTAAAGCCTACCCAAGTACAAGGAATTGCATAGAATACATTGCAAAGTAGAAAGAATTTCTGGGAAATTTTGTTAGTTCTGATCAACCAATTTTTATTTGTAGTTTCCAATATAAAAAGTGTCTAGCTATAAAACCTATTTAGATTTTTTTAATTTAGGAAAATGTAACTTTATATGTGTGAAGATTCTAGTACCTAATATTCATTTTCTAACAATTATAATGTCTTGCAAGGAAATTTTTGATCAAGTGAGGTATTAGGATCACAAATCTAAAGTTAAAATTGATTATACCCTCAATCATGAATATAAAGATTGTATAATCTTTTAAGGTTGAAGAGCACCACAGTGCTTTGCTTAAACCTTTGTGGTATGGGGGCGCCTGCATGGCTCAGTCAGCTAAATGTCCGACTTCAACTCAGGTCATGATCTCTCAGTTGGTGGGTTTGAGCCTCACTTGGGGCTCTGTGCTGACAGTTCAGAGCCTAGAGCCTGCTTCGGATTCTGGGTCTCCCTCTCTGCCCCTCCCCAGTTACTCTCTCTCTCAAAAAAATGAATAAACATTTTAAAAATGAAACATTTGTGTTATGGACCATTTTTTTTGGTCTCTTGAAGTTTAGGGAATGCTTATGAGACAATTACTTTAAATGTGCAAATAGGGGCACTTGGTTTGGCTCAGTCGGTTCAGCATCTGATTCTAGATATGAGCTCAGGTTGCCGCCTTGGGGTCATGGAATTGAGCCTTGTATGGGGCTCCAAGCTGAGTGTGGAACCTGCCTGGAATTATTTCTCTCTCTTCCTTTGCCCCTCCCCCTGGCTTATGCTCTCTCGCATGCGCGCTCTCTCTCTCTCTAAACAACAAAAATAATAATAATAAACAAATGTGTGATTAAAATGCATTGGATTACACAGGAAAACTACCATATTAAAAAAAAACAGTGATATGATTATTAAAAATAAACTTTTGATACAGTACTCTTTACATTACTTTATTGACATATTAGCTAAAAGGCAATACATTTAAAATATTAAAAAAATATAGACAAGTTAACATTTATCTTATAAAGATGATCTATGTAATGGCCTTTGTTGCTCAGCCTGAATAAGTAGCTCCAACTCTCTATCGGTTTTTAACAAGTGGATCCCAGTGGCCTCTGATTTTTTTTATTGAATATCCAAGTGTTGAAAATTCTGATTCATCAGGATAAATTGCTGTGAATGTCACAAGAAGATATAAGCCCCTGGCAAGGGTGCATTTTTTGAAAGAAATGTGGGGATCTCCAAAATATTCTGAGTGAAATCCCAATGGTAAGAGAGCTTGAACTCACTGGTTAGAGCTGACAGGCTATTTAGTGCAGGTTCCAGGTAGCTGGGTGAGCTTCAGGAGAGGGGCACGTGGCCCCGGCCATGACCACACAACCCCATGATGTAAAGTCCCTGTGTTCAAGGTAGTGATGAGTACAGACAATAGTTTGAGATATATAAACCTGTAAAGTGGTATGAACATGTCCATGTTTCCCTTCATGATAAGATCACACACACTGCAAATGCCACTGAGGGCCGTTGATGACATAATGGGAAGAATGCTCAATTTTAGAGAAAGGTTAATAAAATAAGATACAGTTTCTTTCCATCTGAGTTCACAGACTCTGAATTCTATCCACAGACCCCTCTAGGCCTCTGGACACCAGGATAACAACCCCGTGCTAAACACTAACCAGTCAAAAGCTTCTTGATGCTGCTGAAACTTATGTATCTCAAATTTAAAAGGGGGAAAAGGAAATTTACCCTCAAGATTTCATCCATTTATCTAACAGCCAAGTCTAGTAGGTGACTGTTTTCCTCTCACAACTGAGGAAAGAGACTCTGAGAGATGTCATTTCAATCATCAAAGGTCACAGAGTTGGGACAAACACAGGTCTAGGAGCAAGGGCTGGTTTTGGCCTCCCCTCCCAAGATCCAAGCTGTGGCAGCAGCCCAGTTCCTGGGAACCACAGCAAGCTTGCTCCCCAGATGAAGGCTGCCTGGGAATGTGTTCTCTTGCTCTGTCGATTCACTTACCTCTTCCCTTCGGAGCCCACACCCATAGCACTAAAGCAGGATATGTTGCCAGAAAACCTTCTGACCTAGACTTTAGCTCCTGAAAATGACAGACAAAAGTGGACTCTGGTCCACAGCCATCCCTGCTCTTTGTGCATGAAAAATGTCCTCCATTTCCTCTTCCTCCCTCACGCTTTCTTGTCTTTCTCTCCCTTTCCCACTCCCCAGACTAACACTGGGTCATCTCCACCCACTTCTTCCTCCCCAGGTTAAAGCTTCCCTCGTAAGCCGGACTCCAATAGAAGGTTCTTTTAACTATAAATACACGGTCTGCATCTGTAAGGATTATCCAAGAACTTTATTCTGGGACATTGCAATGAATCGTAAGTATAGAGGTCATCCAAGGGAAGAACTATCTACTAGGGTGGGGAAACCACAAAGAGAAATGTTACTCCAGATACGAAACCGAATGTCAGGGCAGAAGGGCAGAGGGAAAGGAGGGAAGAAGGGAGAGTGGATGGGGACTATGCCCAGGTCTGAAAGGGGAGGGGTTGTGTGAGAAAAGCTAACAAGGGAAATATATTTGCAAATGATTGGGGGGAAACTGGGCCCCAGTGGAGAGGTTCCTGAAACCAGTAAAAAAAAAAAAAAAAGCCAGAAAACTGAGGGTTAGAGTGTTATCATAGATCTTTTTCTTGTCTCTTTCAGAAACTGCAAAAATAGCAGCAGTGGCCCAGATTGTTAGAGAAAAAGGTATCTGCCCCAACGATGAGGCAGTGGTGCCTGTGGTGCCAAAAACTGCTTATACCGTTGAAAAGATACACATAGTCTGATCTTGGTGCAAGCCCTTGTCTGCCCCCCAGGATGGATCCTCTACAGAAATTTGACTGGAGTTTCTGTTGTGGTCTGTAAAATAAACTTCTCATAAACTTCTCTGTGTTCTGTGTCTTCCCTTCCAAATCTGTCCCAGAGGAGCCTCAGAGCACCCAGAATATCTGGAACTTGGTTCTTTCAAAGAACTGTTACTGAAGAGAATTTATGGATTCTCACTGCCCATTGGTATGAAGAGTAAGAAATGAAGAAATAGAGAAGAGTCACAGAATCTGATATTCCCTGGACTCCTAAATATGATGCCCCTTCCCTGTACCCATGCCCTATGCCTCCTTACTATAGGGAAAAACTCAGAAAGCCAGGAAATTCCAAATGTTAGTGAAAAATGAGGGGCAGTGGGACCATTGTGCACAGCTGGTTAATACAGTACTAGGGGAAACATGTGAATGTGTATGAATGGCTGCCCATCCAGACAAACATAAACTGCTCTTGATCTTTTCTTTCTCATTGATTTTTTTCTGATGAAAAAAAAAAGGAGCATTAATCATATCAAGAGCCACAGAGCAAGTCCCAGACACTATGCTTATCTATTCTTGTAAAGATACCACACCTGACAAAGCAGCTGTCAGGGATTTTTCTGTTTGTCAGACATCCCAGTGTCCCAGCCTCCCAACAGCACATTCTTTACTGTTTTACCAAAGGATATGTCTTCAGATCCAGGAGGGACGAAGAGCCCCCAACAAAATCAACCCAAAGAGGTCCACACCAAAGACACATAGTAATTAAAATGACCAAAAGTAATGATACACAGAGAAGTTTAAAAGCAGCAAGAGCAAGGAAAAAAGAAAAATGGTTACATACAAATCCCATGAGGCTATCAGCTCATTTTTTAGCACTTTGCAGGCAAAAAGGGAATGGCATGATATATTCAAACTGCTAAAAGGAAATAAAACCCGTAGCCAAGAATACTCTATCCAGCAAGGCTATCATTCAGAATAGAAAGAGAGCTAAAGAGTTCCTAGACAAACAAAAGTTAAAGGAATTCATGGCCATTAACTTACAAGAAATGTTAAAAGGCACTCTTTAAGTGGAAAGGAAAGACCATAGGCAGGAATGAGAAAAATAGAAAAAAAGCAGTAAAATTAAGTATATCTATAAAAATCAGTCAAGGGAATCACAAAATAAAAGGATGTAAGGTGTACCACCATATACCTAAAATGTAAGGAATGAAAATTTAGTGCTTTTAGAATGGGGTTAAACTTAAACGACCATAAACTTTATATAGACTGCTATGTACATAATATGTTATATATAAACCTAATGGTAACCACAAAACAAAATCTGGGAATAGATATACAAAAAATAAAGAGAAAGGAATCCAAGTATACCACTAAAGAAAGCCTACAAACCATAAAAGACGGCAATAGAATAGAGAAGAACTACAAAAACAACCATAAAACAACTAACAAAATGGCAATTCGTATGTACCTATCAGTAATTGCCTTGGATGTAAATGGACAAAACACCCCAGAAAACATAGGAAGATGCAATGAATAAAAAAGGAAGACCCTTGTATATGCTGCCTATGAGAGACTCATTTCAGAGACAAAGACACTGAAAGTGAAGAGATGGAAAATCATTTGAAATGCAAATGGAGGTAGGGGCAGATTTCAAGAGAAAACATCCATTTTAGGTGCATGGTCTCTAGGTAAAAAGAGTTTGCTCTTTTCTAACAAAGTTCAGAGGTTCAAACTTATCTGGAGATCAATGTTTTCATTTACATCTACATAAACCCTTTACCCCAAGTCTCAGAATCTGTTTATTCCTTCTGCGAGTCCTGACTTTATCACAGTCACCCTTTCTCTTGCTAGTGTTCTAAATCAGTCCTTTTGAAACCTCCCACCATTACACTGAAATCTGAAGCCTGATTCTCAGTACAGCTGATTTTCGTTCTTACTTTATTTCTTATTGTCAAGTTGACTAGCATACAGTATGTAAAGTGTGCTCTTGGGTTTTGGAGTAAATTCCCACGGTTCATCACTTACAATACCCAGTGCTCATCCCAACAAGTGCCCTCCTCAATGCCCATCACCCATTTTCCCCTTCCCTCCCACCCCCACATCAACCCTCAGTTTTGCCTCCCTCCCTCTCTGTTTATAACTATTTTTTCCTCCTTCCTTTCCCCCATGGTCTTGAGTTAAGTTTCTTAAGATGCACATATGAGTGAAAACATATGATATCCATCTTTCTGACTTATTTCACTCAGCACAATACCTTCCAGCTCCATCCACTTTGCTGCAAATGGTATGATTTCATTCTTTCTTATTGCCAAGTAGTACTCTATTGTATATATAAACCACATCTTCTTCATCCATTCACCAGCTGGTGGACATTTAGGCTCTTTCCATGATTTGGCTGTTGTTGACAGCTAGTACAGCAGACTTTCATTAAGCATATTGAAAATTGCAAAATAAGAGGATCTCTTTAAGCTGCACTAAGGACTTTCTGATGTTGACACCAATCCTGAGTTGATCATTGACCTGCCTGACCTTGTCATTTCTTCTGGGTTTGTTTCTAGGCCAATAGCTCCAGGCATCCAATGCCACAAGATAATTACTCTTATCCACATATTATTCAAACACAACCTATACCCCATCTCAATCCAGCAAAAGTTAAAGTCTAAATATTTTGATTGCTACAGTATTACGGGGCCTATCCCCCACCTCATTTAATACCTGCGGTGGAGTCTTTGTGGCTCTATAGCATATGGATTGATTCAACTCTGGAATCCCACTTTCAGTGAGGATATGACACATGAAAAAGAAGAAAGTACAGGGTGAGCTAATGACAGGTTTCCACTGTGGATAATTGTAACCCAAGAATTCTGGAATCTCTGAAGTTGTCCCCCTTGAAGGAGTTCATTGGCTCCCCTCCATTATTGTTTGGTAGCTGTTTCCCCAGAGCATCCACTCCCAGGCACACAATGCCATGTGTTTCATGGATATCAAGAGATATTCCAGGGGCGCCTGAGTGGCTCAGTTGGTTGAGTGTCGGACTTCGGCTCAGGTCATGATCTTGATGTTTATGAGTTCAAGCCCCACATCAGGCTCTGTGCTGACAGCTCAGAGCCTGGAGCCTGCTTCAGATTCTGTCTCCCTCTCTCTCAGCCCCTCCCCCACTCGTGCTCTGTCTGTCTGTCTAACATAAACTTAAAAAACAAAAATTTCTAAAAAAAAAAAAAAAAAAAAGATACTCCAAGGATGAAGTTATAGGTGTCTGAAGCAAGAGGCAAGTCTTGTCCTGTCTTGTCCCTATCCCTCAGACCTTACTGTTTCTGTGTGCTCTGAACAATTCCACCTGCCAACATTTATGTGTAGGAAAAACTCCATTTTTCACCTATATAGAAAAAAAAAAAAGATTTTACCTACTGTGTTTCCCTCCTGCATGTCTTCTATACTTCTACACTACTACCACACTCACACAGAACACTTCTAGTCACCGTCACCACATGTGGAGGGTGGGGGGACTCCCCCGACCAAGACCTTCTCTGTAACACCAGCTGGGTGCTCTACAATTCAACTCAGCTCTGACACTATCTACCCAGAAATAGCATTGAATCCCACAGGTTAAGTGATGAGTCCCAACAAAGGTGCCCCACTCCATTTCAGATGGCAATCACAAGTTCAGGTTGCCACCTGTGCTTCAAACCAATCGGCTGTAAGTCAGAGATCCCCATGACCCCCTTCTCAGGTTCAATTAATTTGCTGGAGCAGCTCACAGAACTCAAGAACACTTTACTTACACTTTCCAGTTTATTATAAAAGCATACAATAAAGGATGCAGACGGACATCCAGATGGAAGAGATGTGGATGGCAAGGTGTGTGAGAAGGGGCACAGAACTCCCATGCCCTCTCCAGGAGTGACTCTCTCCCAGCACCTCTACATGTTCACCAACCTGGAAAATCTCCGAATCCTGTCCTTGTGGGTTTTTATGGAAGCTTCACTACATAGTCCTGGTTCATTAAATCATTGGCCATTAGTGACTGATTCAAGCACTAGCCTCTCTCCCCTCCCTAGAGATGGAAAGAAAGATGGAAACTAAAGGTTCCAACCTCCTAATCACAAGGTTGCGGTTCTCCTGGCTACCAACACCCATCTTCAGATGCTTTACAAAAATCACCTCATTAACGTAATAAAAGACCTTTATCACTCTCATTACAGAAATCCTAAATGTTTGGGGAGCTGTGAGCCACAAATGGTAGATGGACAAAGACCAAATATATATTAGAAACACATTTTGGTCATCTGAATGGCCACATATATGCCATAAGTCATAATATCATAATCTGTATCTTTTTTAAATTTTTTTAATGTTTTTCATTTATTTTTGAGAGACATAGAGAGACAGCACGAGCAGGGAAGGGTCAGAAAGAGAGGGAGACACAGAATCTGAAGCAGGCTCCAGGCTCTAAGCTAGCTGTCAGCACAGAGCCTGGTGTGGGCTGGAACCCACAAACCCGTGAGATCATGACCTGAGCTAAAGCCGGACACTTAACCGACTGGGCCACCCAGGCACCCCATAATCTGTATCTTTTTGTTGGTGAGCTTCTTTCAGAAATATGGAAGACAACTCCGTCCATGCACATGGCAGGTTGGAAAGGCAGGGTGGGGATGGGAACACCAAAAACCTTGAGGAGCACCCCTCCACCAGTGACATGGAAATTGGCATGGATATATCCAAGTTCTATTGTCTCTGGGTTGCTGTACTTGTGAATCATGTATTTTAACCATCTTCCAGAGATTTCCCTCAGGATTAGGCTTGCCGTCCACTCTGACAACTGGCTTAATAATGTAGCCTTTATCATGCTCTCTCTCTCTCTCTCCTGCTTCAGATTTTGTCTCCTTCCCTCTATGCCCCTCTCTCACTTGCGCTGTCTCTTTCTCTCTCTCTCAAAAATAAATAAGCATTAAAAAAGATTTTTAAAAAAGATTCTCTCTTCCTCGGCCTCTCTCTCTCAAATTAAAAAAAAGAGAAGAAGAATGATTGCTGAGGAAATATGTCTGCAGCACCAGTAGCAATTCCCACAGAAAGGAAGGAAAGAAAAGGAACACTGTTGCATCTTATCAGCAATGGCATAAAATAGTTCTAACACATTTTGATATCTCTCTTTTGGTACAGCCACTTTAGCTAAGGTCATATTTTAATGGACCTAACAACAAATCTGAAATAAAACATTAAATTTTTTATCATGTGTTAGAAATGGGGTGAGGGTTAAAAGGAAATATCACCTTGAAGGAAAACTACATGAAACCAGCAGCCAAAAGGTTAGCCAACATATACGCATTAGAAAGGGCCAGAAATCACAGAACCAAAGCATCTGCAATACCAGCAATATCCACACCAGGCAAGAATTCTAGTTCTGGACTGGGAAACCAGAGAACCAAGAAAGGGTGACTTAAATATCCTATATTAGACAAGAAGGAATAATCATGGGGAGAGGAGAGACTCTCTGGTTCAAGATGAAACTCCAAAGCCAAATTGTTGATCACATTTAGAAACTAATCATCAGGCATAAAGTTTCAGTTAAGCAAGATGATTAAATTCCAGAGTTCTGCTGTTCAAATTGTACCTATAATCAACAATATTGTACCTCACCTTTTAAAATTTGTGAAGAGACTGATCTCATGTTAAATATTCTTGACATAAGAAAATTAAGAAAATTAAAATAATTTTTTAAAGAAATCTAATGACAATCCACTATTAAACTAATAGAACTGTCTTAAAAGAAGCAAAAAAATTTTAGAGGCAGAAATGAAACAATGAGAAATAAATAGGAGAAGGAACCAATTAGAAACCTCACAAAGGAAAAATATACTCACTGAAGCTTTTTAAGATGCAAAGAAAAATTAATAAACTGAAGTGGACCCAATAAGTTAAATATTTGTAAATTGGAAGATAGTGTTAAAGAATTCATCTAGAGCTAGAGAAGACCTCTATGAACATTCTAGTGTGTGTCTTTTGCTCTAGCACACTGTGCAATTTATCATCTGTTCCATATATTTTTTAATTTTTTTATATTATTTTTTACTTT
>NC_043701.1:11398589-11437450 GCF_006229205.1 Suricata suricatta | reverse complement strand
CAACTCTCTCTCCCTCCTCCGCTCCCCCTGGTTCTCCATTAGGTCTCTCTTGTTTTCCTGCTAGACCTATGAGTGCAAACATATGGTTTCTGTCCTTCTCTGCCTGGCTTACTTCACTCAGCATGACACTCTCAAGGTCCATCCACTTTCCTACAAAGGGCCATATGTCATTCCCTCTCATTGCCATGTAGTACTCCATCGTGAATATATACCACATCTGTTCCATATTTAAAATTTTTACTTAGTTGCATTAAAACATGCCAGGATGGGTTTGGTACTTTCACTTAGTACTCCAGCTTCTGCCCAGGTCTTCTCTAATAGTTTGTGAGATGCTCCACTAAAAATGCAGCTGGCTTTTTCCTATACATTCCAGAAAAGGTGGGTCTAATACCTCTTTTGAAGGACAGCGTTCAGGGAACTTACTGCAAAAACAAAGTGCCTTCATTGGTGAGTGGCTTAGGACCCCTGTCTTCTTCCAGCCTCAGAAGGTACTAAAAAGGCAAACAAGGTGACGTTCTTGCCAGCTCCACCCACAAGCAGTGCAAAGCTTGAGATCCATATGAAGGCCGTGGGCCACCAGTTGGTGAGAACAATGATGAAAGTGAGAGGTAATAGCTTAGGTGAAAAGTATTTCAGAAATAGAGACTGAGCAGTCCTACCATAGAGCATGTGGAGAGTGGTCTGAAAGAATGTTCCTGATATGGTACTTTGCATTTGTGTGTGTGTTGGGGGGGGGGGTAAATCTACAAATACTTATTTCCTTTATAATTTGACTTTTAGTGATAAACCTGTTGGCATAAGTGGGTTCAAAAAATGAAAAAGTGTTTGATGATAAAAAAAATTGCTCAATTTTTATTTCTCAAGAAAGTTGATGATGAATATGCTTGTTGTCATTTACCAAACTACAATATAATATTGCTGACCACATGAAAACCCTAGACCTAAATCTACTTCAGAAGTTAGTTGTTACTTTTAAAAGGCCAGACCTAAAGACGACATTAATGAACATCTGTAGAAGGTACATTTCATTCATATCTTTCAGTAGAGCATGACCTTTCATTTCAGTCAAATGCCATTAGCTAGATTAAGAAAGAGAGAAGACCAAATAAAATCAGAAATTAATGAGGAGATACTACAAATGTTACCACATAAATATAAAGAATCATAAGAGTCTGTCATGAACAGGCACATACCAACAAACTGAATAAACTAGAAGAAAATGGATAAATTCCTAGAACCATATAATCTATCAAGGCTTAATCATAAATAAATAGAAAATACAAACAGGATCAATAACAAGTAAGGAGACTGAATGAGTAATCGAAAGAAAGAAAAGCACAGGACCATATGGCTTCACTGGTGACTTGTATAAGAATTAATGTCAATCCTTCTCAAACTCTTGAAAAAAAATTGAACAAGGCAACACGTTCAAACTCATTTTGTGAGGCTAGCAATAGTCTAATAAAGCTAAACAAAGACACTTTAAGAAAACCATAAGCCAATATCTCTGATGCACATGGATACAAAACTCCTCAACAGAATACTAGCAAACCAAATTCAAAAGCATATTAAACGAATCATACACTAAAAGCAAATGGACTTATCCTTGGAATGCAAAGATAATTCAACATAGGAAAATCAATAACTGTGGTGCACCACATTAACAGAATGAAGGATAAGAATTCTATGATCATCTCAATAGATACAGAAAAAGCATCTGACCAACTTCAACAATTTTTCATCATAAAAACACTCACAAATTGGGTATAGAAGGAATGTATCTCAATATAACAAAGGCCATACATGACAAGCCAACAGCTAACATCATACTCAACAGTAAAAATTAGGAAGTTTTTCCTCTAAGATCAGGAACAATACAAAGATTTTCAACTCTCACTACTTCTATTCAGCATAGTACAGGAAGCCCCAGACACAGCAATCAGGCAAGAAATAATAGGTATCCAAATCAAAAAGGAAGAAGTAAAATGCCAACATTTACATTTTCATGTTTTTGTGCCTATACCAAAAAGGAATCGAAAGCCATTCATGCTGGGTCCATTAGAAGAAAATTCTCAGTAATATGACCTTAGTTTTATAACATTTTTATCAGTCTTTCAAATAGAAGTATCAGTTAATTCAAACAATAGATTGTGTTAATCCAAGTCATGAATTAAAAAAGTAAAGATTTTAGAAGTTCTTTCTGTTTGAAGATGAAATAGCTGACATGTTGGTGTGCTACGAACTCATTTAAAAAGATAAACATTCATGATTTGTGTCCCTCTCTCTCTCCAACTCTTTCCGCCTTCCCCTCCCTATGGTCCTTTGTTAGGTTCCTCCTGTTAGACCTATGAGTGCAAATATACAGTATCTGTCCTTCTCCACCTGACTTATTTTGCTTAGCATGACACCCTCAAGGTCCATCCATTTTGCTACAAATGGCCAGATTTCATTCTTTCTCATTGCCACGTAATACTCCATTGTATATATATACCACATCTTCTTGTTCCATCCATTAGGTGATGGACATTTAGGCTCTTTCCATGATTTGGCTATTGTAGAAATTGCCGCTATGAACATTGGGGTACATGTGCTCCTATACAAGGGTTGAAGTGGGAGGAGGAGAAGGGAAGGGGGTGATAGTCATGGAGGGGGGCACTTGTGGGGAGAAGCACTGGGTGTTATATGGAAACCAATTTGACAATAAACTATTATTTTAAAAAAGGTAAACATTGAAAATAAAAATTACTTGTTTGGTAGTTCATAAAATGAACACAAATTTTAGTGGAGCACAGTGTTGCATTAAAAACAAATATTCTCGGGGCGCCTGGGTGGCTCAGTCGGTTAAGTGTCCAGCTTTGGCTCAAGTCATGATCTTGCGGTTTGTGGGTTCAAGCCTAGTTCAGAACCTGGAGCCTGTTTCAGATTCTGTGTCTCCCTCTCTCTCTCTGACCCTCCCCTGCTTGTGCTGTCTCTCTCTGTCTCTCAAAAAAAAAAAAAACAGAAAAAAAATTTTTAAACAAATATTCTCAGGGCACCTAGGTGGCTGTTAGTTAAGCCTCTAACTTCTGTTCAGATCACGATCTTGTGATTTGTGAGTTCAAGTCCCACATCGAATTCACTGCTCTCAATGCAGAGCCAAATTTGGAGCTTCTGTCCCCCCACCCAAATCCTCCCCTGGTGGTTCTCTCTCCCTCCCTCTCTCTCTCAAAAAACAAAACAAAATGAAACAAAAAAAAAGCTTTAAAAAATAAAAAATAATTTTAAAAATACAAATATTCTCACTAAATTAAGAAATCTGTGTGTGCGCCTAGGTGGATCAGTCAGTTGAGCATCCAACTTTGGCCCAGGTCATGATCTCACAGCTGGGTTGTGAATTCGAGCCCCACATCAGGCTGTCAGTACCCACTTCAGATCCTCTGTTCCCCTCTATCTCCGTCCTTCCCCCCCTGACGCCCCCTCCTCTAAAATAAATAAACATTAAAGTTTTTTAAATAAAAAAAGAAATCTGTGAAACAAAAAGATAATCAGAATTGTTTGTGGTATAAGCATAATTCAAAGAGCATTCAAACAAGTGAACCTACTTTACCAATCAAAATAGAAGCTGTAGTTGACAAGCTTTGCAAATATTTTTTTATAGAGGCAGAATAACTGACCTACAACATTTGTATGATGAGTCTTCTACTGGATACCAAAAACTACTTCAGCATAGCACTACACACTTTCTCCCACTGCTTCTTCTGTTTGAATCTTTGAAGAAGTGTTTTATAGATGAACCTAAGTTTACCACAATTATATTGAATGTTTTGGCAAACAATTCCTGTCAATTCTGATTACAGTAGCCTCCTCTTATCCTCAATTTCACTTCCTGTGGTTTCATTTATCCATGGGCAACTAAAGTCCTTCTGACCTGTTGTCAGGAAGTCAATAGTAGCTTAAAGCTATGTCACAACACTATGTCATTCACCTCATCATACAGACATTTTATCATGTTACACCACAAGAGCGAAAAGGATGAGTAGAGTACAAGAAGACATTGTGAGAAAAGAGACCATATTCACATAACTTTGATTATAGTCCATTGTTATAATTGTTCTATTTTATTATTAGTTATAATTGTTATTCTCTTGCTGTTCCTACCTTATAAATTAGACTTTAGGTGTAGATGTGTAAGAAAATCGTAGCATATTCAGGAGTCAGTACTGTCTGCAGTTCCAGGCAGCCACTGGGGGTCTTGGTACATATACCCCACTGGTCAGGGGGGACTACTCTACATTTTGTGTTGAATCAGAGGGAATTATATGATCCAAGTTTTGTTTCTTGGGTTTTGTTGTTGTTGTTGTTTTGGTTTGGTTGATTTTAGGGAGAGCAAGTTGGCAAGAGGAGCAGAGAGAGGGCGAGAGAGAGAGAGAGAGAGAGAGAGAGAGAGAGAGAGAGGGAGAGAACCTCAAGCAGGCTCCAACACTCAGTGTGGAACCTAATGCAGGCGTGATCCCACGACCCTGGGACCATGACCTGAGCAGAAATCAAGAGCCAGATGTTCAACCAACTGAATCACCCAGTAATCACTGAATTACTGGTACCCCAATAATCCAAGTTTTAAATATATGGAACAAAAAATGTTTTCATTTTAAAACTTTCAGTAAAGTACAATGATTGAAAAACAATTCACAAATAGGAAAACATTGACATTTATCCCTACACAAGTAGGGATAGAAAGAAAAAGAAACTCAACAAAATAAACCATGAGTGCTCAATGGTACAGAAAACAATTTTAAAATTTTACAATTATGCTTTAAAAAAACCTCAATTTCAGGGCACCTGGGTGGCTCAGTTGCTTAAGTGTCTGGCTTCAGTTCAGGTCATGATCTCACAGTTTGTGAGTTCAAGCCCCCTGCTGAGCTCCGCATTGACAGCTCAGAGCCTGCCTAGGATTCTGTCTCCCTCTCTCTCTGCCCTCCTCTGCTTATGTGTACTCTCTCTTTCTCTGAAAAGTAAACATCTATAAAAAAACAAACAAATAAGTATTAAAATACCTCAACGTCTAGAACTAATAATTTGATGGAGTTATTATTTTTAACTGGGTAAATGTATGCTCTGCATTACAATGCTACAATGAAATGAAATTAAAAATTACGCAGGATTTTAAACTGGTAAAATATTCAGAAGAAACACATACAGGGAAAAATGTATTTAAATTTCATCTTGTAAAATATTTTGAAGAGTTTTTTGAATGTAAACTAAAATATTTACACAATTCTAACCAAAAAAGTTAGTATTGAGAATATCATCTGTTTAACAGAATGTGCTCAGCATGTACTAATTATCTCAACACCTGTAAAGACTATTTCCTTATTAAAAAGGAGTCTGTTGAAGATGTCAACAATTTCAAATGCATTAGCCATAAAATGCAACTATGAATAACACTGCAAGTAACTTTATGAGGCTAAGAAAGATAATAAGAAGTATTGAAAAACATGTTATTCAGAACAGTATCAGTGATACAGTATAGGAAATAAATGTGACTAAAAGGTTCATTAAGGTACATGAAGTTGTAACAGAAAAGTTGTCTATTTGCATTTTTTTAATGTTCAGTTAGTCAGTAAAAGAAGTACTTTTAATTTTTTCTAGAGATCAAGGATATATGGTTTTTAGAAAGACTTTTAATTGAAGTATAGTTGACATGCAGTGTCATATTAGTTACAGATTTACAACAAAGTGATTTGACAATTCTATATGTTATGCAATGCTCACCATAAAAGGTATAGTTATCATCTGTCACCATGTAAAATTATTACAATGTTATTGACCACAGGTTTACAACAAAGTGATTTGACAATTCTATGTTATGCAATTATAAAACTATAAAAATATAGTTACCATCTGTCACCATATAAAATTATTACAATGTTATTGACCACATTCTCTATGCTGTACTTTTCATCCTCTTGACTAATTTATTTTATAACAGAAAGTTTGTACCTTTTAAACCTCTTTATCTATTTTACCCACCCTTCTACGTCCTTCCCCTCTGACAACCCCCAGTTTATTTTTTGTATTTATGAGTCTGTTTCTGAAAGTCAAACTATATGATATTTGTCTTTCTCTGTCTGACTTATTTCACTTAACATAATATTTTCTAGGTCCATCCATATTGCCACAAATGGCAAAATTTCATTCTATTTTATATGGCTGAATTACATATATATACTATATCTAATATCTCTCTCTCTCACAATTTCTTCACCCATCCGTTGATAGATATCTTGGCTATTGTAAATAAGACTGTAATAAACATAGGGAAATATATATATGTTCAAATTAGTGTTTTCATTTTCTTTGATATATACCCAACAGTGGAATTACTGGATCTTATGGTATTTCTATTTTTGATTTTTTGAGAAACCTTCATACTATTTTCCATAATGGCTGCACCAAGTTACATTCCCACCAGCAGGGCACCGTATTGTTATTATTTTCTTTATGCTTATTTATTCTTTTTGAGAGAGACAGAGATTGATCAGTTGAGAGGCAGAGAGAAAGGGAGAGAGAGAATCCTAAGCGGACTCCACACTGTCAGCAGAGAGCCTGATGCAGGGGTTTGGTTTCACCAAATGTAAGATTATGACATAAGCTGAAGTCAAGATTTGGACACAATCAACTGAGCCACCCAGGTACCCCACCGCATTTAAAAAAATATTTTTTCCATGTAGTATTCCATCGTGAATATATACCACATCTTCTTGATCCATTCGTCAGCATGCTGAGTGAAGTAAGCCAGGCAGAGAAGGACAGAAACCATATGTTTGCACTCATAGGTCTAGCAGGAAAACAGGAGAGACCTAATGGAGAACCAGGGGGAGCGGAGGAAGGAGAGAGAGTTGGGGAGAGAGAGGGATGCAAAACTTGAGAGATTATTGAATGCTGAGAATGAACTGAGGGTTGAAGGGGAAGAGGGAGGGGGGAAAAGAGGTGGTGGTGATGGTGGAGGGCACTTAAGGGGAAGAGCACTGGGTGTTGTATGGAAAACAATTTGACAATAAAATATTATGGAAAAAAATATTTTTGAATAGATCTATTTTCCCAGTCTACAAACAAATAATAAAAATTTTTAGCCAAAAAATTCAGATTTACTAATTATACAGTTTCAATTACTATAGTGCCCTTTTTCATTCCCAAAAGTGCCTCATTTGCATGATAAATTACATGGCTACCTTAAATGGAATAGAGAATAAAGAGACAGAAATAGTAAAAACTTGCAATAACTATAAAAAGAAACCAGGTTTAACAGGAATTCCAGGGGAGCCTGGGTGGCTTAGTTGGTTAAGCCTTTGACCTCAGCTCGGGTATTCATCTCTCAGTCAGCTCAGAGCCTGAAGCCTGCTTTGGATTCTGTATGTATCACTCTCTGCCCCTCCCCCACTTGCACTCTTACTCTCTCTCAAAAATAAATAAACATTAAAAAATTAAAAACAAAGGAATTCCTGATGAGGAGAATGAAAGAAAAGTCTGAAAGACAGTATTTAAAGCTATTACTGCTAAAGTTTTACCAGTTTTTAAAAAAGTATAAAATGTCATATTTAGGGCCCATTCTGAATGCCAAGCAAGACATATTTAAACATAATAATAGGAGCACATGGGTGGCTCAGTAGGTTAAGCATATGATTTTGGCTCAAGTCATGATCTCACCGTTTGTGGGTTTGGGCCCCACATCGGGCTCTGGGCTGACAGTTCAGAGCCAGGAGCCTGCTTCAGATTCTGTGTCTCCCTCTCCCTCTGCCCCTCCCCTGCTTGCACTCAGTCTCTGTTTCTCTCTCTCCCAAAAATAAATAAGCAATAAGAAAACTTTTTAATAATAAAAATAAAAGTCTGGCTAGCAACATAGTAGAAAAATACAGAAAATTTAAAAATATAATTTCTTTTATTTTGCAAGAATGAGAGAGAGCACACAAGAAAGTGCAAGTGGGGAAGAGACCGAGAGAAACCAAGAAAATGAATCCCACATAGGCTCTATGCTCAGCGCAGAGCCCTATACAGGGCTGCATCTTACAACTGTGGATCATGCATGATCTGAGCCGAAACCAAGAGTCAGATGCTTAACAACTGAGCCACTCAGGAGCCCCCAAAAAGAGATAATCTTAAAACTATCAAAGATACAACAAAAAAGGATAATACTAAAGAATAAAGTGTATTTCTCATCAACAATAATAAATACCAGAAATAAGAAACTAACAAATCCAAAATAGCTGTCAAACTAGCATTTTTACCTAGTCAAATTATTTATAAAATAAGAACAAAATAAAAATATATTGACATCCAAAAGCTAAGAGAGCCTCACTCATAAAGAAACATTCATCCAAAGATGAATAGAGAGTTGCTGAAAGTCTTTACCATGAAATACAAGACCAAATCACAGAGAAGCACTAACTTAGAGGAAATAGCATATGGAAAGATGAAAACTTCAAAAAACAATTTAAAAACACCTTCATATGTGTAGCAAGAGCAGGATGTTATTAAAAAGGAGCATTAGAGGGGAGAAAGAGACATGCAGAAGTTTAAAATATAATAGTAGAAATGAAAACATTCAATGAAATGGTTGGAATAAAAAAAATCAGGGAGATCGCTCAGAAATTAGAATAAAATGCTAAAGAGATGAAAAAATGTTAAAGTCCAACGACAAACATTAGAAATTTAGAAAAGAAAGAAGAGAGGAAAAAAGTGAAAGGAATCAATAAATTAATAATCAACATACTGCCCAAATCGGAAGATGTCATTTTCCAGATTGAAATCCCAGTCCAGTGAAGTAAAATAGACATCTAGCAAAAGATATTATTGTGAAAATCAGGATAATGTGAATAAAAATAAGATATTTTGTGACTCCAGAGAAAGAAATGCAAGTCACAGGTAAAGGAACAAAATTGTGATTAGACTCTTCAACAGCAGGAATTCAATACACAGCCATACCATTGGTTGGGAAGTCTCCCATGCACCCTTTTCTCAGAATGCTACTGGGATATGTGCTCCACCAAATTAAGGGATTAAGCCAAGAAAACCAGACAACATGGATTTCACCATAAGCCGGAGTAAAGAGACTCACCAGGATAAAAGAGAAGGGAGAGTCTGAAATGGCAAGTGTACCGCAGGCCTCCAGAGAACTGGTCCAGCTGAAGCAGGTTCAAAGGATCAGCTAGTTATGTCTACAAGATATAGGATTTCTGATATAACTGACATATTAAAAAATATTTGGAAAATCAGGATCTAAGTTGGAATGAGCTAATGACAAATACATAAAAACCTAAGCAACAATTCTCTTTCAGTCGCTCTAGGGAGAACAAAAATTTGCATATAAAACAAAAAGTAATCAGGGTATCACATGAGGCTCAACTACAAACTGTGTTTGCATTGTCAGAGTAATGTAGTTATTGGACATTATGTTAACCACTAGTATAATACAAATGCATGGGAGGCATGAGGGACAGAAAGAATGTGTGAGTGTGGCTGTACTAAGCTGCTGTGTGGAGTATAAAACAGCTAAATCCTCATCTTGCATCATGGGAAGTCAAAAGAAAATGACCAAAACTGGGAGGGGGGGGTGGGAATCAAGAGGTAGCACAATAGGTAAGTTATTCAGAGACATGGAGAAAAATATTAAGTGAAATGGATAAACAAATTGAAAATGGTTTCCTCTGAAGAGGGGAAAGGAGATGGGGAGGGGGAAGGGAACAGGATTATTTTTCTAATATAAATAAAAAGCTATATATAAACACAACTCTTCAAACTATGCACACATTGAATAAAAATGTCTGACTTGGTTGCATTACTTTTTCCTCTGTCAGGGTAATAGTTCACAAGATCAGTAACTGAGATTAGCGGTACCAGAAACAAAGAGAGGCTGATTAATGGGCACCTGTACTGAACACGTGGCCTCATTCATCTGAGCACTTTACTTAACCATTGCAGTCAACTTGATTATTAACCATCCAGGCTGCCTCAGAGACCTCCCAACCATCCAACATACTATGTCATGGAGAGGACATACCTTTTACAACTGTAATACCCATGCGCACCTGGGTGGCTCAGTCAGTTAAGCATCCAACTCTTGATTTTGGTTCAGGTCATGAATTTGTGGGATCAAGCCCTGCATCAGATCAGGCTCTGCACTGACAGCACAGAATCTGCTTAGAATTCTCTCTCTCTCTCTCTCTCTCTCTCTCTCTCTGTCCTTCCCCTGCTCATGCTTGCTCATGTTCTCTCTTTCAAAAAAATACATAAACGTAAAATAAAAAACCTTAAGAAACTTGTAATAATACCCATAGGCACTAATCTTTAGAGTTTCTTGAGATAGGATCCCTGTGTTTCACTTCTGTACCCCAAGTACCTGGTATACAATATGTGCTCAAAAAATTTATTAATATGTACATGCTTTACCCATTCAAAAAGAACGTTAAAAGGAACTTGTAAGGAAGGTTACAAAATAGTTGGAAACATAAGACAATAGAAATCCTACACACCAAATTTCACAGGTTTACTATAACATAGTTCTTAGCAGTAAATGTATATATATCCTTATTTTAAAAAAATACAAGAGTGGTGCCTGGGTGGCTCAGTCATGACCTCCCAGTCCGTGGGTTCGAGCCCCGCATCAGGCTCTGTGCTGACGGCTCAGAGCCTGGAGCCTGCTTCCGATTCTGTGTCTCCCTCTCTCTCTGCCCCTCCCCTGTTTGTGCTCACTTGAGCTCACTCGCTCACTCACTCTCTCTCTCAAAAATAAATAAACATTAAAAGAAATAAGTAAAATTGAAAATCAGTTGGTTAGGTGTTTAACTCAAAAAATCTTTAAAAAGTGACAAAATAAAACCAAAGGAAGATGTAAAATTATATTAATGACACATGAAGAGACAATGCAACAGAAATAAAAGAAACAATGAAAGATAAACACAACCTAAAACCGAGTCTTCAGGGTAGGAGATGGAACATCAGACTGCCCCTGGGAGTTCCATCAACAACAACATCGTTCTTCGCGTCGCAGGAAGCGACTCCACCATCAGCAGTGACAAGCAGAGCTTCTCCTGAGGTGCTCCTCATGGTGGCTGTGGCCACTGCCTCTGTGCGTCCCCGAACAGTGGGAGGCCCAGCCGCAGGCTGTCATGGCCCCTTCCTCTATCCTATCCTCTCCCGTCCTCTCTATCTCCCACCACTGTTCCTCTCACAGAAACACAGAGAACTGCTGTGCTCTCACTCAGCCTTGCTATTCACACTCCCACACTTGATTTGGGCATCAGACCTGAAAAATCCAAGATTGATGGGGTGGTAGAACTGCCTTCTCTGGACGCCAGTCATTGCGAAGAACTTCTCTGAGCTGAGCACCATTGGTAGGATCACTCATTAACCAGCAAGTTTCTGTACTTGGGGGTCAGGCACTGCAGGCCACGGAGCTGACAGTAAGACACTGATGAGCAAAGAAAGGAGGAGATAGTCATCAGACTCTTAAGAGAGCCCGTCCCCTTCCCCCTTACCATTGGAGACCTGGGTGGGCAGAGCTGGGGAAGAGCCAGTGACAAGAGAAACCTCTTCAAACAAAATCAGAGGTCCTGAGCTACTTGTACAAGTGCGTGGAAACAAGCGGAGTTGTTTATTACACTGTATTCAATGGAAATATTTGGAATTCAAAAACAGGGATTTAAAGACAAGATGGTAAAATTCGTAAAAACGTGTGTCAAATAGTTCATCCGGCCAGAAAGGCTTCATAAGCTTTTTGCTCTTTTTAAAAGAGGCCTTAAGTAAGAAGAAAACAAACGTTATGAAGATTTTCAGAGACATTGCACTCACCAACCTTCTTTTTGTTAGAATCACTTATCATTATTTTAGAGTTACGTTCATTCATAAAAGTCTGTTTACTCTGAATTGAGAGGTCAATTTTATCATCATTTGTCCTGTGCATACATTTTAAAATTAGGAATGGAGGCCTTCTCAGAACAAAGGAAGGCAACGTGGCCCAAGCAACTCCTATACATCTATGTGTGACTCTGACACGACGCTGTAACTTAGACTGGGTGCTATCAGACTATATGTGTCATCATATATGAGAGACAGATAAGTAGAAATTGCATAAAATGCTACACCCTGCTGCACTCAGGGCTCAGTTTTTTGGGTACAAACCCACTGAGCCTGTGCCGGCGCAACAAATAAAGTTGCTTCCTGGACAAAGAAAGCCTTGCTGTCCCATCTCCTGTGTGAGAATCCTGCTATAGAATGGCCATCTCTTTGGTTTTAATATTCCAAAGTAGACTGAGTGATTTGGGTGCTGTTATTACCCTAATGTTGGTTAGCCTACGTTGTAAAGGAACAGGGAACTTTTCCTTTAAAAAAAAAAAAACAACAACAACATTCAACCAAGTAAATTTGAAGATCTAACTGTCTTTATTAAACAAGTGATGAATTGGGCAGCACCACATCTGGCAAATAGAGAAGCCCTTGAAGAGTTGTACAAAATGGAAGGTTTTTAATAGGAGGGAGAGTGGGCCAGGAAGTTACTAGGGAAAGAAAAGAAAGGATTGCTCCAGGCAAGGTCACTTTCTTTTAGGGAAAGGATCTTATTGTGCAGTTTACTTCATCTCTTTTAAGGGACTGAGAGAGTCCCAGTGACAGATTCCTTCTTTAGAGCTGGCCAGAAAATTACGGACTAACCGGTTACGGCGATATTTCTGGGGGAGATTGAAGTTGCAAGTAGACTGAGTATTATTAAGCCCCAATTTGGAAACTTGGTCTAAGTGGCATCATTTTGGGCCTGCGATGTTCTTTCTTTCTTTTTTTTAAGTGTATTTATTTACGTTGAGAGAAAGAGAGAGAGAGAGAGAGAGAGAGCACAAGCAGGTGAAGGGCAGAGAGTAGGAGAGAATCTCAAGCAGGCTCCGCACCATCAGCACAGAGCCGGAGGCAGGGCTTGAACTCACAGTGAGATCATGACCTGAGCCAAGATCAAGAGTTAGACACTTAACCGACTGAGCCACCCAGGGGCCTTCAGTTTTCTTTTTTCTAACACCTCCAGTCTCATTTTCCAAGTGTTCTATTTAAGTAAAAGGTAAGTGTGCAGGTCTTCAAATATTTATACATAACAAAAGTTTATTATCTGTCAAGTGATTTATTTTACAAAGCAGTTCTATCTCTTGAAAATTAGTGTCTTCTTATTTTATCATTTGATATTGTACATTACGTTATGTAATATTATATTATAATAAGAAAAATACATTTGGTCTTGTTTCTCTGGCAGAGCTCCTAAAATCCTTGTAACTTGTGAAGAGATGAGTGTTACAAAGGTGTCTTGGTTTGTTAATGATGTGGCTTTCGGACCACAGGTAAGCTGGGGGCTGGCTGCCAGGAGAGCCAATCATGTGACTAGAGGTTTGGAACTTCAGTCCCATCTCCTGATTTCAGAAAGGGGGCGGGGTTGGAGGTTGAAACTATCACTAACGGCCAATGACTTACTCAATCCTACCTATGTAATGAAGCCTCCATAAAAATCCCAGCAGGCTGGGTTCAGAGAGCGTGTAGGCTGGTGAACCTGTGAGGGGTTGGGAGGGGGGCCCCTGGAGAGGGCATGGGCATCCTCTGCCTTCTGCATCTCTTCCTCCTGAAGAATCATTGGTAGCCTTTAGCATATCCTTGTATAACAAACTGGTTATTAATAAATAATAAATAATAATAAACAGGCAGTTAGTGTCTGGATTTAGGTAAGTTGTAGGACACCGGCTGGTATCACAGAGTGGCCTAGTGTGGGGAAAAACAAAACAAAACAAAACAAAACAAAACCACACATATATTTGGTGACCAGAAGCATCAGAAGTGAAGTGTTCTGTGTGGGTAATAAGGAAAGTCTCACAGGTATAAAGCTGGATTACACTTTTTTTTTTAACTCAATTATTTTTCCCTTAAATAGTGAAGGCATCATAAAAGACTATCAGGGAAAAAAATGTAGTCAAGTCAACTCTGACTTTAGTCCTTGGCACATACAAAAGGATCCACACTTGTGTGTAGGAAATATAGAGAGTAGTAAGAAGATGGACTCTGGAACCAGGTGACCTGGGTTCGAATCCCAACATCGCTCTCCAGCTGTGTAACTTCAGACAAGTTATTTAGCCTCGGTTTCTTCATCTGTAAAATGTTCATAATAAAATAAATTCTTCACTGAATTGCTGTGTCACTTAAATTTGATAATATATAAAGTATTTCAACAGTGCCTAGCACATATAGATAGATATTTATTTATATATTATATCGACTTTGAATTTATTATTATTATTTCCAATCACTTCCCTGAGGTCACAAGTGAAACTAATTAAATGGAGACTTGGTGGGCAGATGTTCCACTTAACTGGTGTTAGTAAGGCCACAGCTCTCAATGCCACGTTAGTGGTTTATAAAGGAGCAAAATAAGTCAGAGAAAGACAAATATCATATGATTTTACTCATATGTGGAATTTAAGAAACAAAACAGATGAACATAGGGGAAAAGAAGGAAAAATAAGATGAGAGAGAGAAACCTGAAGAGACTCATAAATGGAGAGAACAAACTAAGGGCTGCTGGAAGGATACTGGATGGGGGAGGGCTGAATGGGGGATGGGCATTAAGAAGGGCACTTGCTGGGATGAGCAATGGGTGTTACATGTAAGTGATAAATCACTAAAGTCTACTCCTAAAATCATTATTCCACTATATGTTAACTAAGTTGGATTTTTAAAAAATATATCAAGGAGAATCTACTCATAATTGAACTAAAACCAAGTCCAAATGGACACGGAAGAGGACTAGAAAGCAAACCCTGCCATCATTTGCATCTCCAGATTTAGAGCTAAGAATTCTGAAATAAACAAATGGAGTGAATTTGGAAATGATGCATCAGAGGCTTCTTCCTATGACATGAATAATGGGAGCTATTGTGGATCTGACTATCAAATGCTGGAGAGACATTTTCCTCCAGACACCAAACAGGGGTGATAACTCAGGATGACCAAAACCTGCAAGCATGCAGATAATGAATTGTCACCATTTCACGTCCTCTCAATTTTAACAGTCACAGGCACTGAATGCATCGTTGGTATCATTGCAAATGGGTTTGTCATGGCTATAAATGCAGCTGAATGGATTAAAAATAAGGCAGTTTCCAATAAGGCAGAATCTTGTTTTCTTGAGTGTATCCAGAATAGCTCTCTAAAGCTTCATGGTGCTAGAAATTACCTTCAGCTCAACATCCCCACATTTTTATAATGAAGATGTTATATGTGATACATTCAAAGTAAGTTTTATGTTCTTAAATCATTGTAGCCTCTGGTGTGCTGCCTGGCTCAGTGTCTTCTACTTCATAAAGATTTCTGACTTCTCCCACCCCCTTTTCCTCAAGCTGAAATGGAGAATTTCTGGACTGATGCCCTGGATTCTATGGCTGTTTATTTCCTTGAGCTACAGTGTGCTCTTCTCCAATGACATCAACACCATGTACTGTAACAATCTTCTATCCCCTCTCCCAACTCCACTAAGAAAAAATACTTCTCTGAGACCAATGTGGTCAACCTGGTTCTGCTCTATAACCTGGGATCTTCATTCCTCTGATCATGTTCATCTTTGCAGCCACCCTGCTCATCATCTCTTTCAAGAGACACACCCTACACATGGAAGGCAATGCCACTGGCTCCAGGGACCCCAGGACAGAGGCTCACATGGGGGCCATCAAAGCTAACAGCTACTTTCTCATTCTCTACATTTCCAATGCAGCTGCTGTATTTCTTTCTTGCTTATATTTCTATTTCTTTATATGTCCAACAACTTTGAGGCCAACAGTTCCTGGAATATTTTGTGCAAATTCTTCATGGCTTCCTACCCTGCTGGTCACTCCATTCTGCCAATTCAGGACAACCCTGGGTTCAGAAGAGCTTGGAAGCAGCTTCCACCTCAAGTTCATCTCCACCTGAAAGTGCAGACTCATGACTGACACCTGAAGAATACCACAAAACTGGCCCAAACAACTCTGCCTCTCCCCTGACCGAGACCCCTCTCCTTCCACCTCCTTTCTTCCCCAAACCTGATCTGATCATTCCACCTGATGGGGTTTTTTTTATACAGGTTAATTTTCATTTCTCTCTTTTGCTTCTTGGGCACAGTCTTAGTGATGTTTGACATATTCTTTACCTGAGCCTTCTATTTTACCTCTACTTGATCTTTCTAAAAGCAGTGGTTCTACACATTAGAATCTCTGGGGAAGATTTTGAAATACCAATGTCCAAGCCTGACCCTAGATCAATTAAGTCAGAATTTTTGGTGTCGGAACTTTAATAATTCTTTTTAAGTTCTCATGGTGATTGTTTTCCAAAAGCTAAAACAAAAATATTTAAGATGCTCAGCATGGCTTATATCAAGAAGAAAATTAAGACTACTTTGAGATATAGTTTTTTTTACCTATCAGATTAGCAAAGATCAAAAAGTTTGGTAACACACTGTGTGTGATCATGGGGAAAAGAATTTCATAAATTTATGGAAATGTTAATTGCTGCTTCCTTAAGTACAGTTTAGTAATACCTATAAAAGTACATATTTTTATTTGATAATTATACTTGGGGGAATTTATTTTATATACTTGAGTACACAAAAATTGACATATGTACAATGCAACATAATTTTTTGCAATATTTTACATCTGAATATTCATTATTAAATGCGGCCACACTAGGGATAGCAATTAATGTTGAATCACCAATCTCCAGAACTTAATCTTTGATAAATTCACCAAATAAAACTTATTCTACTTTCTCTTCCTATCTGCAAAAATTAGGTTAAATTTCTCCTGAAATAGAGGAAGTGTTTCTTTTTCTTTTCAAGAAGATAGACTCTTCTTAAAAGATCTCACTTTCTGAATGTCAAAGTCCATAGGCTTCCAAAATAACATGAATAAAAGCAAAAGAGTAAAATATAAGAATGATGTTGAAATTTTGAAATTTTCCATCCGAGAGAGAGACGCTACAGACCACTTGAATCTATTCAGGATAGGTCCTGGACCTCAGGCTGCCTTGTTACTTGAACTATACCTCCCCCCATTTCATAACCAGACTATAGAACAATCTGTAAACATGGACACTTCTGGGGGAGTCCTCACTGGGCCAAAGATTAACTGTGCTAGCCAGTACTCCTCACAGGTGCCATCCTTAAAATCTGTCAGCAAGTAAACATGACTTGCTGTTGACACTGTGAAAGTCTTTAGGGAAGGAACACTACTGTTTCAGGTGTGAGCATTAGACATCAATCACTATTTGTCATTTGTTCCCTATCAAGGATTTTGTTGCTTAAAAAAAAAGTATTTGATATTCAAAATGACGGCATGTTTCCTTGACCTTAACATATTGATTCTGAATAATATACTGGATGCTAAGAAAACTGATAGCCATGCTTTGTAAACATTCTCAGGGGCTGCAGACATTAAGTGGGAGACTATCAAAACAGTCATAGGCAGCTGGAAATTGAGCATAAGAGCCATCACCTGCAACAAAATATTGATGGAAATGATTACATTCCTCATCAAGTAACTCCTCAAACCAAGTAACAGATAATTGGGGAAGAACATGTCACATGCCATAATTGTTTGTCACTACTTTCTGGTTAATGTGGTAAGATTTCTTTCCTTGTGAAATAGCCTGATTCCTACAAACCTGTCAATTAAAAGCATCTTAACTCGAATCCTCACTTAAAGCTTTTAGAAAACGAGATTGTCACTACTTACAAAGACATAACAATATTCCTCATTTCTAATCTCCACCCAAAGATTACAGAATTGAAATTAGAGTTATTTCAAGTTGATTATCATCATCATATTCAAAGTAATATCACCTTTTGGCCAACAAACAAATAAACAAGAGCTGAAAAGTTCTTTTGTAAAAAGTAAGTCTCCTGCCTCACCCAAAAGCTCACTTGCCAAAAGCAACATTTCTATTGATTTCTGACTTTAATCTTTGTGGTGGTTGCTTCCACAGCTCCAAACGGGTGTACATATACACATATTGTGTTATCCACCTGTAAACAACACCCATTGACTCATCACTCACTGTAAAAGGAGAAAACTGAAGTGTCCCTTATATTGCCATCAAATGCTGCCTTGCCCTCCTCCCAAATTTTGAGAAAATTGCATTACTACTTTTAGCTCTTATTTTCATTGCTTTTAAATTATTGAATGACCATTTTAATGTGTATTTATTTTTGAGAGAGACAGAGCATGAGCGAGTGAGGGGCAGAGAGAGAGGGAGGCACAGAATCCGAAGCAGGTTCCAGGCTCTGAGCTGTCAGCACAGAGCCCAATGCAGGGCTGGAACTCACTGACTGCGAGATCATGATGTGAGCCAAAGCCAGATGTTCAACCAACCCAACTACCCAGGTGCCCTTTGAATGATTATTTTAAGTTGGTGTCTTATTCTATTTTAAGTTATTTTAAGTTCAAGTGTCTTATTCTACTATTTATAAACCATGCCTATCAACTCTGCATTATACGAGTATGTGAGTGCCCCTTTCCTTCTTTTTACTACTTCTCCCTTTTCCACCTGCTTTTTTAAAAAATATTTTTATTTATTTTTGAGAGAGAGAGAGAGAGAGTGAGCACACAAGCAGGGAGGGACAGAGAAAGAAAGGAGGCAGAGGATCCAAAGCAGGCTCTGTGCTGAGAGCAGAGAGCCCAATGCAGGGTTCGAACTCAAACTGTGATGTGAGATCATGACCTAAGCCAGACACTTAACCGCCTGAGTCACCCAGATGACACCCCTTTCCACATTCTAACTTCCAAAAGCAACGTGCTCCTTTTACATTGTCATATGCTATTCTGTAACTATAGTTTAGTTTTCTGTGCTTTACCTGTGAATTTATTTTAAATGTAGAAAATCAATAAGTAGCATTTCTGATATTCTTAGTAAATCTATTATTATTGGATTCAGGACCAAAAAGTGCTTTTCATTAAGTTCAATGACACATTCCATAGACCCAGGTAAAAGAACATTGTTTCCAGTAAAAATCAAATGCATTTTATTCTCTTACACTCCATCATTTACTCAAAACAAAAGAATTTAGTTTGGGTTTATGATAATCCTGTTCAATTGCCTTCCTTTATGTTGTTAGACCACCGCTGTCTCTCACAGAGATAAGTATATTCCTTACCACCTACTCAAAGGAATTCGTATTTTAATCATGGCACCCTCAGTTGGATATAATCTACTTTTTTTTTCAGTAGCAACCTGATCAATGCCCTTCACTCTCATTCCTTTTTTGACATTTGGCTCCTAACCCTGATTCATGCTCGTCATTCACCAGGTTATATATCTCAATTATTTCCTAGATCACATATCTTACTCTTCCTTTCTTAATTTCCTCCCTTACTTACCAGAACACACCCTTAAGTAACTTCCTCAGAAAAGTCCTTCAGAAATGGGAAATGTTTTTATTTTGCCCTCACTCTTGGTTGGTAGTTGACAGTTAATTGAATATATAATTCTAGGTCTAAAATAATTGACCTTAAATTTAGAAGAAATTTCATTATCTTTTCACATTTGTGGTTACTAATTGGAAGTGTGAAAGCAACCTCTGCCTTTTTCCTTTGTAGGGTTTATATTTTCTTTCCTGAGACATTTTTAAAATCTTCTTTTTATCCTTCATGATTCACCAGGATTGCACAACAACTGCATATAACAGAAATCTGATTAAAGTGACCATATAATGCCATTTTTTTAGTGTAACATTAATACTACAGGTTGAAAAAAATTCTCCAGGAAGTCACTAATGACTCAGGATCCTTCTAGCTTTCTGTCCTACTACATCATGTTGCTGAGGCAATTAAAGAGAGAGAGAGGGAGAGAGAGAATGACTTGAGGAGGAACAGAGGGAGAGAGAGAATCCCACCAGGCTCCATGCCCAGCACAGACCCCTACACAGGGCTCAGTCCCACGACCCTGAGATCATGATCTGAGCTGAAATCAAGAGTATCATCTCTACATTCAATGCAGAACTGGGTCACATGACACCTCACAAGGAAAATTGTAGAAAGGATTGTTTTTAATTTGTAATTGTGCATATTTACACCCTCATCCACTCTAAATAAAATCAGGGTACTTATAATGAGGAAGAGGGAATAATGATCATGGCTTAGGCAACCAGTATCAAATGCTCCACTTAGTGAAAATTGTATAAGACAAATTCAGGGCTTATCAATCAAAGACCATGTCTTTGGGGCACCTGACTGGCTCAGTCAGGTGGGCATCCTACTCTTGATTTCAGCTCAAGTCATGATCCCAGGGTCATGGAATTGAGCCTTGCATAGGGCTCTGCACTGGGCATGGAGCCTGCTTGGGCTTCTCCCTCCCCTACTTGTACTTTCTCAAAAAAAAAAAAAAAAAAAAAAAAAACAGGACAAAAAACCATTTCCTTCATCAGCATGCATAAAGTTTCTCCTATTTTTTAAAAATAATTTCTTCCTCTTCATTTTTTCTAGATTTGATCCATAAAATTCCTTTTGATCACATTTTAGGTCTCCTGGATTAAACATCTGTGTCTCTTATCTTTTATATTATTTTTCATCATTGATTCATGCTGAGCATTCAGAGATATTATCTTTGAATTCATCTTAATTTTACTGAAATCATATGTTAACTGAATATAGTTTTAAATATCTTTAAAAGTTTTTTCTTGTTTCTTATTTCTTTTTAATAGCATCTTTTTCTTAATTTATGAATTCAGTATCTTCCCTGCCTTCTCTGAAGATATAAGTTAAAATTTTTTAAGTACTCTTCTTTGATCTTTATTTCTCCAGGGGTCATTTATTCTGAATGTTTATCTTGGTCTTTCTCGTTTAGGCTGTGAATTTTGCTCCTATTTCTGATAATCCTTGATTACTAATTCATGAAGGAAAATGAAAGGCTGTTTTGCACAAGTAAGAATTATTCCCTAACAGGACGTTCTTCTGAATGGAAAAGCTGACTGGGACCTCTGTTTTGTTAGTGGGCCATCAGCTTTTTTTTTTAGGTATGTGGGTAAAAAATCAGACATTAGCCTAGAAATCTAAAATGTCATAATAAGAAAGAATTTAATCTCTGTGCAAACAATCACGCTGGAAGCCCTACTTCTTGGAAATGCATTCAATTTCTCTACCAAAGAATTGTTGATATGCGGGGTGTCAATGGTTCTGTGTGCAGTGATAGAAAAGGGGTTGGAAGGGATCACTGAAGCAGCTACGTGGGCAGACAGAATTACAACAATGACTTGGCTTCACATCCTGCCTCACTCCTCCTACCAAAGCTAGGAAACATACATCAGGGGACCGCAAGGCTTCCAGGCAAGCTGAGCAGCCACCACAGTGCCAGAGGACCACTATGTGCATATTCTGGGCATCCTCTGTGCCACTTCATCCACAACATGCTTTCACTGATGGTCCACATCCAAGAGATGGAATGCAATCTCTAGTCTGCCCTTGGCCATCCTCACTCCTCTCTATTTAAAAAAATTTTTAAATATTTTTTAAATTTATTTTTGACAAAGAATGAGACAGAGGGCAGGCAGGGGAGGGACAGAGAGAGAGAGGGAAATACAGAATCTGAAGCAGGCTCCAGGCTCTGAGCTGTCAGCACAGACCCCGACGCAAGACTTAAACTCCTAAACCGCTAGATCATGACCTGAGCCGAAGTTGGCCACTTAACCGACTGAGCCACTGAGGTACCCCATTCCTTTCTCTTAATTATTACAGGATTTTTTTTCTGAGTGGATACTCAGAAGAAGGGGAAATTAAATACATTTGTTTGGTCTAAAATTTAAAATCAGAAGCTGTATACACAGTATTTCCTTTTATTACACAAGAATCTCAGCCTGTTTCAGAAGTTCATTGTCAACTTCATGACCATGGTTTATCACGGACAATTTTGAATTGCCCAAAACTGAATTTGGGATCACAAAAATCCCCCAAACTGGTTTTCTACAGAAAGTGTCTTTTTTTTTATTTTTTTAAGTTATTTATTCATTTTGAGAGAAAGTACACACACAGTCACACACACACACAGACACACACACAAACACACAAGTGGGGGGAGGGTCAGAGAGAAGGAGAGACAGAATCCCAAGCAGGCTCTATGCCATCAGCTCAGAGCCTGATACGGGGCTCAAAACTGCGAACCGTAAGATGGTGACCCAACCCAAAACCAAGAGTCAGATGCTTAACCAACTGTGCCACCCAAGTACTTTTCTACAGGAAATTTCTAAAGAAGTTTCTGAACTAGAACATTAACTCTATTGATAACAGGGTTTCCTTAGTTTTGTTTTATGCTAGTGTTTTTCTTATCTGTTAACAGACCTGTTAATTTTGTTATGTGATGGACCTCTTGGAAAGTTTACCAAGCCCTCAAACTGATTAAACAATGGCAGCAATTCCCCTTTCTTACTGATTTCATAGAAAATTTCCAGAACGTTTAAATTGGTAAAAACTGATTACTGGGCTAAAAATGAGAAATTTTCATCAATAAACAGTGGTCAGGATACTAAAACAAAGGAAACATCTATACGGGACCTTTCTGCATGCAATCCACACGGCTGGGTGCCCGTCCTCACCATCATCTCGAGAGTTTTCTCATAAGAGCATAAAAACAAACACAGAAAAGATAAAAGCAGGATTTAGCCCATCCCAGCCAACTCTAATGTGCCTGCCAAGTAGATGAAACGATATGGTGGCCGAGTCCCTGGGAAGACTTGTGCCTGTATCACCATGGAGACAGCTATCCTGCCCCTCGAGTAGTGGGATTCTGTACAACAAACATAGCTGAAGGCAAAGATGGAGCCAGGAGAGTGAGCAAGAGAAAGGGGCAGGCTCCGCGAGAGGTAAAGGCGCCATACTGAACGTAGGTGTCACAGTGAGAGGAAACAGGTTTCAGGCAGTGACTCTATAGCTGGGAAGACACAGCTGGTGACTGGACACTTGGCTTGGAGACCAGCTCAAACCACCATCCTGCCACCGTTAAGTAGTGCCAGGCTCAAAGCAGGAGAGAAAAATCTCGAGTGGGCTGAGTTAACATGAAATGAGTGCGTTTACCCAAAATTGTGTTTTCACCCACCAGGTGGATTGGGGAAAGGGAGGGCTATGCAGATATTAAACTAATTACTTTTAAAATGTGAGTTCCTCTTCACACACTCAATTTGCAAATTTTAATATTCATTCCTACTTTATGTGGGAGCTCACCTGGGATTTTGAAATATCCTCACAGAGCATACATCTTTACATAAACCAATTCTAACACGGGACTGGAATTTGGAATAAAATTATCTCCAGGCAAGACTCAGCACCAGCAAGAGACAAGAGATTGAGAAGTGGTGGGAATAGAAGAGCTAGACCCTCAGAAGTCACCATTTATGTCACAAACAGGGATGCATTCCAGTGAGACCAACTCTGAGAGAAGAGAAGTGTGCTTAACACGCCGGGTAGATCCAATAGGCTCTTTTCTCTCTCCTTGCATGCTCCCCCTAAACAACCCCCTCCATTCTCATGGTTTAAGTCCCCAAAAAGCTACTGTCTTCCAAATTTGTGCCTGTCCCCCCATCTCACTCCTGAACCCCAAGCCCTCTCTGTCCCCAGAGTCCCTTCTCCTTAGCCCCTTTCTTGGTCCCAGATTTTTGCTAAACTAATGACTCTGTCTTTAACTGTCCTCTGCCTTGTAAATGAAAGCTCTTTCAGTTTTAAGAACTATTATGGACTGGCATTTATAGCTGAGATTAAAAATAACCCCCACCAGACTGCCTGGAAGATGTGATTTCCTGAGAACCTGCAGGACTTGGGAATGCAAATCAGAAAAGGATCCGATTGCCCCAACACTTACCAGAGAAAACTGCCATTTGCATCTGTGCTCCAGATCCTGGATGGCTACAAATACATCAGTGGCTCATTCAAACCAGAACTAGGCACAGATTGAATGCCTGAGTGGAGGTGGATTTGGAAAGAGTGAAAAGGACGCAGCTCTGGAAATTGGGACTGAAGAGTCCGTGTCACTGCCAAGACCGGAGGCTGGGTGGTGCGTTTCCATGTATCTGACCCTCGGCTGACGCTGGATGTCTTGGACAGCCTTCCTTTCTTTAGCTCAGTGAGTGTTGTCTTCGACCACTAGCCCAAAGAGACACCCCTACACTTTTATTAAATACACCATTCTCAATGTCATCCTTGCCAGTGGCCTGGATATATTTTTAGGCCCGGAGTGAAACAGAAGTGATTTTACTGAAAACATGGCGACAGAGTGTGATAGTAATACCCACCGTGGGTGCAAAGCTGAAAGAGAAGTCCAGGTTTACCTTGGTTAGAAAACAGATTTTCCTGAAAACCTTTCCCTCCACGTGGCTGAATGCGGTAATTCCCTTCCCATCAACCTGTATCTGGTTCCCTAAATATCATATCATATAAAATATCAATCGAAGAATCAAAAACCTGTTTCCTTTAAAATTCCAATCTCCCAAATTCTGAGCTGGTTTCCTAGAAAGGGCTGGGTGGCCTCTGTTCTGCTGCTTCCACTTCTTGTATATCAAATCTTCCACGCTTAGCAGCGCCACAAATTGTGTCTGTTTTGGTCTAGAAAAAGCTAAGCTATGTGGCAGAACACAGGACCCTAAACTCTTTCTTTTTAGGGGACACACTGAAGTGTTTAGGGATGAAGGGCATCCTATTTGCAGCTTTGTCTCAAATAGTTCAGGAAAAAAAAGTAATATGTATGTATATATTATATATTGAGAGAGAGAGAAAAGAATCAAGCAGTGCAGTGCGATGGCAATATTTGGGCAATCTGTTGGGGAGGGTGTGCAGGAATCCTTTGTGCTCTTCTTGCAACTTTTCTAGAAGCCTGAAATTAAGTCAAAATCAGAGTCAAAAGAAAGAGAAATTACCTTGGAGCATGGTGAGCTTTCAAGGAAATAATATCTAGGAAAATATGCTCTATAAGTTACAAAGTGCTGTAAGTGTTTTTAAACTAAAAGTTATACTACTTAAATTCATTTTCCCTAAAAATTAAAAAAAAAAGTGTCAATGGCATAAGAAA
Organism: Suricata suricatta; assembly: GCF_006229205.1. Classification (NCBI taxonomy): domain Eukaryota; kingdom Metazoa; phylum Chordata; class Mammalia; order Carnivora; family Herpestidae; genus Suricata; species Suricata suricatta. Next base: position 11,412,379 of record NC_043701.1, on the reverse strand, counting down.
ACACAGGTTTATTCCTTACTCGTTCAAAACCCTCTACAGGCCCAAGCATTCTGAGAACATGTTCCTCACACATCGTCTCAGGGATCCAGACTGCTTAGAGTTAACGCACCACCATCTGAAACGAGGACTCGGGGTCACCTCAGCAGGAGAAGGGAGGACGTGGAGTTGTCTGTCGGGGGAGGCCAGAGCTGACCCCACACCCTCCCCCCCACCAAGTGTAAGTGGGAGGGCAACACAGGGAATGTATTGCCAGATTTGTGGAGCATTCCTATCGCGACTCCAGGATCTCCCAATTTCCCATTTTCTGCTGAACGAAAAACACTTTCAATATGGGAAGACGAAGGAAAAGGGGGAGAAAGGTACATGTCTTCCTATCAGTTTCCCAGTGCTCCAACTTAGACTCTCCCCTTGACCACCAGTATACGGAGAGGGTGGCTCTGCATTCTCTAGGGATCTCCAGGATTATGCAACCTCTCCTCATACTTGTCAAGTTAGAAAATGTCTCTCTTGATCATGGAGACCCAAGACTTGGGGTCTTGGTTGAAGAACAAATAAAGACAGCATTAAGGACAAAGAAAGGCAAATAGTAAAGAAGAAGCATTTGAAAAATCCACAAATATTGATCAATGCCCACTCTACACCTAGATTCTTTACATGAAATATTTGCGACGTCTCTTATTTACACTCGTCCAAGTTCAGCCACCTTAGAACAGCCACACTTGAAAATCACAACACCGAACCAAAGGCATCTGTGAAATGAGAACAAAGCAATGTCTTTGAGGATCACACAATACAGACATCCACTCCCTCAAAACCCAGTGTAGTCCACAGGCTAATAATGCCCAGCACACAGATGGAGAATAACTTCCAAGTGGAGGATAAAGAAAGTGGCCTGAAAAAAAAAAGAGAGGCACCTGGGTGTCTCCATCAGTTATGTGTCCAGCTCTTGATTTCAGTTCAGGTCACAATCTCACACCATTGTGAGATGGAGCCCAACGTGAGGCTCCAAGCTGAGCATGGAGCCTGCTTGAGACACTCACTCTCACTCTCCCTCTCTCTCTCTCTCTCTCTCTCTCTCTCTCCCTGCCCCTCCCCCCTCTCTAAAATAAATAAAATGAAATATAATAAAATAAAGTGACCTTAAGGCAGGGCAGTAAATGAAGAAAGCACAGGCTCCTTGAGTTTTACTGTATTCGTGCCCCCAGAGACAGGTGATCTGGCTGCTCTTGGGGAAGATCCACATTCCTAGTGTCCAGGAGCTCACAGGTCACAGCAGGATTTCTCAGACTCACTCACAGAATAAGAATAGTTCAATACCTCCCACCACACACCTTACAGCTCTGGCACCAAAGTAGCCTCCCTGCTTTTTCTGTCACAACCCAAAAGCTTGGTGCCCCCCTCGCAGAGCTAACCATCTCCATGATCTCCTGTGCCACTTCTGGAAGCAAACCCAGATGACAGAACATACAAGTACACACAGAGAAAGGCAAGTCTTTATTTCCTCCCTCCTACTGTCCTTCTGTCCATCCTTCCCTTCCTCCTCCCCTCCTTCCCTCTTTCCTTCTTTCCCTCTTCCCCTTTTTTCCTTCCTCCTCTCTCCCTTCCTTCCGATTTGCCTTTGTCCTGCCTTTCCACTTCCCTTCCCTGTCTCCTTCCTTCCTTACTTACAGAGAGCCTAACACGTGACCAGGCACAAGCTCCTTAATTTAGAAAATGAGACTTTACTGCATTCAACTTAAAGTAAAATGCACCTGTCCCCAGGTAAATCACTACAAATACAAACCCAGCTTCAGTTGGATACTTCTGCCCACCAACATAAGGAAGAAGACAAAATCCCAGGTCGTTTTGTTGCCAGATGATTGTGGGTAAGACTTTGGGCATGAAGACCAAGTGCAGCCACAGAGGTAAGCACAAAAACAACATCCTACTTCTAATATGTGCCGTGCACCTGCAGTAGCATCTTAAAAGCGTATTCCTACTTAGAATCTAGAGAAAGATGAAGTCCATTTAGGGCCCCTCCCTGCCCCCCACCTCTCTCCAGGTCATTCTGGAGTCTTCTGTCTGGACCCTCCACTCCGTTCAGGGTTGGGTCCTTTTCTGTAGCTCCCCTGCATCCAGTACTGGCTTGGAAAGCACAAAGCACCGTCATCATCTGCCCCCCTCCACCTTGACTAGTCCACTCCACTCAGACACATCAAGTGACTCTCTTCCTGCACAAAACACACATCCATTTCCAGTGCTCCATAATCTATCCCCTCCCTCCCCAAATCATGACATCTCTCTTTGTGGAAACAATGTTGATAGATAGAGTATATCTGCCATTTTGATATTCTTTAAATGGTCATTAAAATTATATAAAAATACACCACATACAATACAAAACTAGAGGTAATTTTGGTTTTAACCTACTGATTGCCACCCGCCATTTTTAATCTTTCTAAGTGTGGCCTGCTCTGCTGCGTTTCCATGTGCCAGAAGGGAAGGAAGCAGGCTCAACCAGCCATGACGGGAGAAATGTGGGTTTGGATTACCTAATGGGTGTCCCCAAGAAACCCATGAAAGTTTTCCAGTTATAGTTTTAGGGTTCAGGCAGGCCATACGCTGACACGTCGGGAATGTTTTCAAGTCTGACTCAGAGCCACGGAGCCGAAGCTGCATCCCTCTCCGTGCGGGGGCCATATGCCCCAGCTCCTGCCAGCACAGATTTGAAACACTGTCTGCTTGCTCTTCCCCACGTGAACACTGGTAGTTATTGGCCCAGGTCTGTCTACCTTCTCCCCATTCTTTTCTCTCCTTCCTCTACCTCTCTCCTCAAATTTCTAGGCAAGAACAAGACCATCCAGCATTCCCAGGAGAATCATGGGGTTCCCGATGCCCCCACATCTCTCTGCAGCTGGAGGCAGACACACTCAACACTCTGCCACCTCTCCCTCTCTGAGAAGGGGGTCTTCCCAGTTGTGGAGTGACACAATAGAATTCTGAAATCCTCTCTCCACCAAAGCCCGCTTGCACCGGGTTTATTCAATATACTGGATTCTATGAGGAACCAAGAGCAGTGAATTCTCTCCCCATCAGTGCCTTCAGGTTTACTGTTTAACAGTCTCCTTGCTAGGCATGAGTAACCTTCCCAGTACAGTCTGTGGCTTTCCGGACAATGGGGAATCAAAACAGCAAAATTTTCCATTAAAAAAAAGTTCAGGGGTACCTGCATGGCTCAGTCAGTTGGGTGTCTGACTCTTGATTTCAGCTCAGGACAGGATCTCACTGGTTTGTGGGTTGGAGCCCTGCGTTGGACTCTGTGCTGACAGTGCAGAGCCTGCTTGGGAATTGTGCTGACGTGCGCCTCTTTCTGAGCATGCACGCCTCTTTCTGCCACTCCCCCCTCAAAATAAATAAATAAACTTAAAAAAAAAACAGTCCAGAACCACGGTAATCAAAACCATTATCTCCCAGATAATTTCAAGGTCTCCAGCTAGAGCTGAGTATACCTCCACACTGGGTTCCAGTGATGGGGGCGGGGGGGAGGGTGAGATCTCTTTTTCGCACCTTCTTTTCCCACTTAACTCAGCTGATTCCAGTTCTTGGGAGCAGGCAGAGGGAGAAGTAGAAAGCACGAGGTATTGCTTAACTAGTGCTGATGCATCTGGCTCCTCAGTGTCCTCTGGCTAGCAGGAGCCCACGTGCTGACTGTGGTACACAGAATGCCCTCCCCAAGGATGTCCACCTCCTAATCCATGAAGCCTGTGAGCGTGTTACCTTCCATGCCCGAGTGTGATGTGATGAAGTTTAGAACCTCGAGATGGGAAGATGAACCTGCGCTACCCAGATGGGCCCAATGTAATCACAAGGGTCTTTGATCAGAGGGAGGCAGGAGGGTCCGAGTCAGAGAAAATGTGGTGATAGAAGCAAATGGAGGTCAGTGGGAGGCCATTGCCGGCCAGGAGTGGGACACCAGGAGGGAGGGCCGCACTGAAGATCTGCCAAGGAAAGGAACTCTCCACCAGAGTTCCCAGAAGGAACAGAGGCTTGCCAACACCCTCATGTTAACCCAGTAGGACCCACGTTGGACTTCTGACCTCCAAATCTGTGAGCTCAGAAATGTGTTGATTTAAACCACCAACTTTCTGGTAATTTATTACAGTAACAATAGGAAGTAGCTGACTTGTGGGACTCTTTGTGGGGTTTCCAGACCTCCACAGAGGGATTCTTGGCATGTACCTTTCCCAAGAGCAGTATTTCTCAACTAGGGTCATTTTTTTATATCCACCCCCCCCCCCGGGGAGATTTGATCATGTCTGGAGATATTTTGGATCATCACGACTGGGGGGAATGCCAATAGCATCTAGCAGATGGAGGCCCGAGATGCCAACTATCCTACAACGCACAGGACAGGCTCCTACAACAAAGTACCAAGTCCAAAATGTCAGTAGTGTCAAGGTTAAAAACTCTAATCTAAACAAGCAATGGGCTTGCTGGCCTCTTGTAAGCTCTCACGTGTCCAATAGACAGCATCCCCCTCACCTTCGAGAGGGTCCTTTCAGAACAGCTTGAGCCTGACTCACATCTACAGTGTGGGCCTGAAGGGAAAGCATCACCCTTCTTTGCTCCACCAAACACTGGCAATCAGGCAGCCGCTGCACCGCCCACCTGTTCTCTGTGCTGCGCCATTAGCGGCAACAGTAGACAGGCTTCTCATTTCACCAAGAGTCAAGCATCAGTCTCTAGATTGCTACTGCTCTCTAAAACTGGGCAATGGTTCTCAACCAGGGGTAATTTTGCCCTCTGCCCAGGGGACGTTTAGCCATGACTGTGGGAGGTGGGGAGATGATACTAGCCTCTAATGGGTAGAGGCCAGGGGCGCCGCTAAACATTTCTACATTTCACGGCAAAAATTTATCCACCTAAAATGTCAGTAGCACTGAGGTTTAGAAGTTCCCCTCCAGGAAGTCCAGGTGAACCTCTTTGAAGAACGTTCTTGCTGTCTGCTCTGACAGCAACAAGGGCAGATGGTAAGACGCTGGTCTCCCTTTCTGCCAAGGGTCTTGATTCTACCAGTAATGCCCTGGCATCTCCCAACCTCCCTTGTCTTTGCAGGGGGAAGGGGAGGACAGCATTCTAGAGAGACAGGCAGGAAAGCTGCATGAGCTCCTCTTACACAAATTCCCTTTGAAGGATCCTCTCTTAGATAAGTTGGAGGCAGACGATGAATTAAGGATTCTGTCTCTAGATTATGTGGTCACTTATCACTGACTGTATCTCACCTAAAGGGCTTAGCCAACACTCTAAAACCCTCATTTAATGTCCTGTTATACACTTTCCGTAAGATGTTCAAGACACTGTTAGGACTTAGAGGTTTTTCCTTGTTTATTCTGCAGGGAAGCATTGTAGGCAAGCATTTTTTATCAAATAATGACTTTCATTTTCTGAATGTATCTTCACACAAATGTACAGCACTGGAGTGGAGACATGCTCTAATAATGTAAATATCAGAGAAAGGACACATACAAACAAGAGAAGAGAGATCACGGTGGGGTTTATGGGCTTCATCCATTCACTCATTAACTCAAATCCTCTGCTCAAAAGCTGCCTTCCTGTTGAAAGCCTCCCTCCTCAGTGTTTAATCCAACTGTCCTTTGCCCACTTTCTCTGTCCAATCATCGTACTTTTTATTGTGATGTAATCCTATGCCATAGAAAGTCCACCCTTTTAAGCATATTTACAACTGTCTATCAACCACAAATCTATTTTCTATCTGTATGATTTGGTCTGTCCTGGACATTTCATATAAGTGAAATCATGCAATATGTGGCCCTTTTTGTCTGGCTTCTTTCACTTAGCATAAAGATTTTCAAGGCTTATATCTTTTCTGGTATATTATCAGTAGGCATTTCTTTTCATGGCTGTATAATATTCCATTGAAAGGATATGCAACATTTTAATCCATTTATCAAACATTGGGTGTTTCCTCTTTTGGCTATCATGAATAATGCTGCTCTGAACATTCATGTTCAAGTTTTTGCATGGACATATGTTTTCAATTGTTGTGTCCTACCTAGTAGTAGTATTGCTAGATCGTATGGTACCTCTGCTTAACTTTTTGAGGAACTGCTAAACTGTTTTCCACAGTGGCTACAACATTGTATATTCAAATGTATAAAGTTTCCAATTTCTCCACAAGCTTGTCAACACTTATAATTGTCTTTATTTTTGCCATCTTAGTGGGTATAATGTAGTATCTCATTATTGTTTGATTTGAATTTCCCTAATGACTAATGGTGCTGAGTGCTTTTTTCATGAGCTTATTGGCCATTTGCATACCTTATTTGGAAAAATGTCTATTCAAATCCTTTGCCCACTTTTTAAATTGGGTTGTCTTTTTATTGTTGAGTTGCAAGAGTTCTTTATATATTCTGGATATTAAACTCTTATCAGATATAGAATTTGCAAATATTTTCTCCTGATTATGTGAGTTGTCTTTTTGCTTTCTTGACAGTAACCATTGAAGCACAAAAGATTTTTAATTTTGATAATGTCTAATTTCTCTATTTTTTCATTGCTTATGCTTTAAGTGCCATATCTGGGGAACCAGTGCATAATTGAAGGGCATAAAGATTTACACCTGTTTTTTTATTTTTATTTTTTAACACTTATTCATTCTTGAGAGACAGAGTGCAAGTAGAGGAAGGGTAGAGAGAGGCAGACACAGAATCCAAAGCAGGCTACAAGCTCTGAGCTGCAAGCCCAGAGTCCAACGTGGGGCTTGAACCCATGAACCATGAGATCATGACCTGAGCCAAACTTGGATACTTAACCAACTGAGACACTCAGGCACCCATACACCTCTGTTTTCTTCTAAGAGTTTCAGCTCTTACATTTCAGTTTTTGATCCATTTTGAGGTAATTTTTATATGTAAGTGTGAGGTAGAAGTCTAGCTTCATTCTTTTGCATGGAGTTATTCAGTTGTGGGTATTCATTTTTTAGAAGACTATTCTCCCCCATTCAATAGTCTTGGCATCCTTGTTGAAAATCAATTCTTTACTTTTTTATGGCAGCGATCATCTAAAATTACATCATCTATTCACTTGTTAATATCTGCCCTTCCCAAATTCCCAGACTCTCCCACTCCCTCCATCTCCTCCACCCCCCATACTAAACTGTGAGATTCATGAAGACAGAAACTTGTCTGTTTACTGTTTATCTCCACTGCTTGGGGTATAGGAGGCACGTATGTGTTTGTTGAATAAATAAATAAGCGTCCAGTTTCCTTTAGAAACAATAGTCAGTGTGTGTATTTATACCATCTAAGTGCAAGAACTCATTTAATTTAGGGAAATAAAATAAATAAAATAAGATATAAAATAAAATATAAAATGAAATAAAATAGTTGTTGAGCACTGTGTTGAAGTGAGCTTTCATAAACATTTCCTGGATTGGATAAGAGCCTAATAGCGCAAGTAACTTCCCATTAGTAAAGAGAGAGCCTGCAGAGAAGTTAATGGAAATCCAAAGGCAAGTTTAAAGGGACCACCCAAGACCATTACGTGATATCCTAGCTGCAACCTCAACAGGTGAGGGGCCCCGGCAGTTCTCCTGCCTGCTTAAGGCCTCAGTTATCACCCCAACCCCAGCTCTCAGGCCACCTGCAGTGCCAGTGTTCTAATATTTAGAGTATTTAGAAACAGCCTCTGTAGTCGACTAAAGTTAATCTTTTTAAAGGACATAGTTTTTATTTGCAATTTATTTTTTAAAATAAGTTTTTAAATATGCATTAAAATAGAAAAAAGTGTTTTGAAATGCACTTCCAATGCAGTCATGTATAAAATATAGTTTTATATTTATTATGTGCTATTTTAGTGAATTAGAATTTGTATTTAAGAATATTCTATAAACTTCAAAATTAGTATGTTACTAATACTGAATAATCTTTCAAAATTCAAATAAACATTTTTGTGCATAAAAAAATAAAATAAAATAAAAATAAGTTTTAACACAAAAGATGCTTTATTAAGAAACAATGTGAGTTTCCTCATGAAAGCTGTCTGACCATGAGTATAAAGATTCAGAGCTCTCCCTAAAAGTGTGTAGGTAAAGCTCTTAGCCAAATGCCTAAAATAGAAAAAGATTTCAAAGGTTTTCCAGAAGCTCCTATTTAGAAAGAAAGAGCATGCCCGCCCACTAGTGGACAAACTAAGTAATTGCCAGATTTTCGATTCCCAGGCTCCACCTTACTGTGAGCGAATTCGGTCAGCTAAGTTCTGGAACTATCACTTAACTGCCTGGACAAGACACTCATCGAAGTGGTCACTGAAAACTCCAGGGTCATAAATGTCTGTAGGTGAACATATAAGAGGTAAGAAAAACAAACCGACTGCTAGGAGAATAACCAAACTTTATTTTTCTGAACTAGGATTACAACCATACGACATAATGCATACACATAATATTGACAATGGTAACAAATTCAAAATTGGGGGAAAAACATAAATAGAAATATTTTACTGTTAACATTTTCTTTCACAATTTGCTAACTTTTGTTTTGGAACAAGAAATGCAACTTTTCCTTTAGCACTGTTTAAATCTTGTGCCAAGTTCCACGTGAGCATGGAATTCAGCCTTGACTGGTAGCCTTGACTAGGCATGATACTTAGTTTTAGTTCAGTAATTGAGAAGAGCTGTTCACAAACAGGCATTTTCAAAGCGTTTTACCAATCTTTGCCCGGCTGTGCAGATATTTGCAGGAGTTTAGGGCCCTGGGGTCACTGTGCCCGATGCCCAGTCCTGTGTCACACGGCGGATCACCTTTCACCTGCAAGTATGTAGGAAGAGATCCAGGAGCACTGAGCAGGGAGGGGCAGGTTCTCTTCACAGCACTGAAATCAGCAAGCCACTTGGCAAAGTCAGCTTTCGGCATCACGGAATTTCCATCATGGGGTTCTGACCATCAGTTACAGTTCTAGAACTAATTCTAGCACAGAGAAGAGGACCAAATAATGCTCTCCCCGATCACTGTTTCCATAATGTTTCATAACTCTAACAGATGCCTTTGCAGGGCATTCAGAGTGTTTGCCAACCCTAAAGGCCAATCAATTCTGTGATAACAATCTTAGCATAAGCAAAGATTTCTTTTCCTCCGTGATGAGAATGAGTTCATTTCAACAGTTCAACACGTCTCCTTAGCTTCAATGGTGACTGAGCCTCCCAACCTACAGGCAGTGAGCAGACCGCTGTGTTATGGGTCCAGCTCATTCAACAGCGCCTGCAGTGCTCTGTGGCCCAAACCCCAGGGGGAAATCCAGCTTACGGTGATGAGCTCGGGCTCCATGATGGGTTCTATCTTTAACTTGTAGCAGAAAGCAATTCCTGCTGAGCAGTGCACATGAGTGGAGGTAAAGCCTGTGCCCCTGCATAACTTGCCACAAGGAACTTCAGTGTTACTGCCAGTCCAATATTAGCGCCATCCATCCCAGGAACATCATCTGTATTAAACTGTTTGAAAGTTTCCTCTGTTACAGAAATAAATTTCTTAATTGCTTCCTAGTGTTGTGCCTGTCATGGGCACACTGTCTAAAATATTTTCAGTCGTATAAAAATTCTCAAACCCACGGTGAATAAATAGAGCTAATTATTACATCTAAGTATTACTAAATATGTCCCCTCATCAGCTGCAGAAGCAAATGTCACAATGTTTAAAACTTTATTTCACACAACTTTCCTTTTAATTTCCTAGCCATATTTCAAGTACATTGAGCATCAGTATTTCTGGTTACACTTCCATTTGCACATGTTTATAGCTTCTCAGGACATACAAGGTCTACCCCATTCAACAGACACTCCTTTACAACTTGCTGTCTGCGAGGGTGCTGAAGTCCCAGGCAGACTCCACTGAAGCGTGCAACTGCTGATTGTGTTAAATATCAAAACAAACCTTGCTGGCTTTTCAGTTCTCTTTGCAGCTCATTAGGATTTGATCACACATCTTTTCCACATCCCGGGTCTTTTTGCTTACAGTGCTTGGTTTCATCACGGCATCTAGGCTGTTGTCTTAAATCACATCCTTTGTCACATAAGCACAGAGGAGTGGCCTTCAGTTTACAAAGTGGAACACAGGACTCTCTACGTCTCTGTCCTACTTTCTCCTTTCCAGAGAGATGTGAGAAATATTTGCTTTTCTAACACTATACAGTAGAAGTGACCTTCACGGGGCAAGACTCAGTTTTGCAAAATATATAACTCTTCTCTGTAATTCAACCTCTGGGTCTGATCTCTCTCTGCCTGATGGAAGAAGACGGCCTCAGTCTTGTCCAAGAAGTCATTCAGTCTCTTCCGCAAGGATGCCCACGCCATAAGCCATGCCGGGAAGTACCCCTGGCCTGTGGAGGTTCTCTACCCTCCCTTGCTCCTACTGGAGCTGCGATGGGGAGCTTTGGAAAAGCCAACACTAAGCTTTTCTCCAGAACAGTGATTCAGAATCTTTGAGGATGGGACATGGGTATGGCTGTTTTGTAAAGCCCAGCAGTGTTAATTCAGGCAGTTCTGGTGAATAGACAAGGTTGAGAAGGACAGGGGCACCTGGGTGGCTCAGTCGGTTAAGCCTCCGACTTCGGCTCAGGTCAGATCTCACGTTCATGGGTTCCTCTCCTTGAGAGACAGCCAGTACATGGACAGCCAGCAAGCACAAGGGGATGAATTTTCCACAGCAGCCTGTAAAATACAGAGCAGCACCCTGGAAGAAGAGGGAGAGACAGGTGTCCCAGACCCACCCAGTCCCCCTCCAATCCAGGCAGATGTGGTCTCAGCTCAAACTGTGCTGGGGAGTGGGAGGAAGGGAGATGATAAGGTTTAAATCAAGCATGAAACTAAACTGGATCGAATATTAATAACCAAAAAAGACTAGAAAAGATTAAATCTGCCCAAGATGTCACCATGGGATGGGAAAGAGAGAGTCAGCAGTATGGAGTTGGGCACTACGATTGAAGGAAAGAATCTTGGTCACGTTTATCCTGCTCAGTGAGTTGACACCACTTTATCAATGAATTATACTGCAGCGGTTTCTCAGTCACACAAGTTTAAACACTGTGATTATAAGATTTTCTCAGGATTTCTCCTACCTGTCTTCTGGGAGGTGACACCTATGTCCCGTGGGGATCAAACAAACTAGGAAGGAGGTGGGAAGTGGGGATCCTCTTCCATGGCCATTCCTCTGTCTTCATCTGAACCCAAGCTTGCAGAGCCCCCTGGATAATACCACCAGACCCCTTGGGAATCCACTAACCCCCTCAGAAAATTTCTAAACCCTGAGTGTGAACACAGGGTTTAGTGGCTCTCTCAAATGTGCCTGGGGAGACTCTGGAGCAGTCTTGCAGCCCACTTTGCCTTGGCCAACCCCTGCAGCCATGAGCGGCGGGCAGGACGCAGGGTTCCTTTCATGGAGATGCTCACCTCCTCCAACTCTTCCCTGCACTTCTCATTCCTCCCCAGCTGGGAAAGCATCTTCTAGTCTGCATGGTGGTGCTTGAGTGAGAAGTGGAGGGAAGGGTTCCCCCAATCACATAGTCTTCCAAATCTGATCTATCCAATACCTGCACCAAAGCTTTTGAACCCAATAGTCAAGAATATGAAACCTTTGGTCTTTGGTTCCCCCATGGACCTCCTCCATAGTCTCCTCCAAAGGAGACTCCATTCTAGCTCCTGGAATGAGAAAGGATCCCAGAATAAAAACCGAATTGGCTCCACATCCCTATTAATATGGCACCTGCTCACCAACCCCAGCTGTGCTTGCCTATTAAGATCAGATAAAAAGGTGAATAAATGCCAACAGAAGATGGTACTAGAACAGTGGAAAACAATTGTGTGCAAGAGATTTAGGGAGATATTATTTATCACAAATGGATATAAGTTGGGACAACATACACAAAAATATGAGTTTGGTGCACTGGAATTCATGAAAGCTGAAGATAAATACCACTCTCTATTAGCAGAAGTAACAAAAGTTAATGACTCTTAACAGATATGCATAACCTGTCAAGGAATCTTTTTTTTTTTAAGAGAGCGCACACAAGCAGGGGAGAGGGGCAGAGGAAGAGAGAGAGAACCTTAAGCAGGCGCCACTGTCAGCGAGGAGCCCAATGAGGGGCTCGATCCCATGACCCTGGGATCATGACCTGAGCCGAAATTAAGAGTCAGAGACTCAACTAACTGAGCTACCCAGGTACCTGTCAAGAAATCTTGTTGTTTCCTGTTTCTGGCTATTATGAGTAAAGCTGCTATGAACATTCTTGTACAAGTCTTTGCGTTGACATGAATTTTAATTTCTCTAAACAATGCTTTCCTAATTTTGCAATATGTTGCTTTTTCTGGTGCTATGTTTATACAACCATGACTTAAGAATAAAAGGCAATTTCATGATAAAACTAAATCCTTGAGTTTAATTTGAGATAAAAATTAATTTGGAGATGGGCAAATCCATTCTCATCATCTCTCCATTTCTATTATAAAAATTATAACTGAGCCACCACACTGGCCTGAAGCCTCAGAGTCAAGAACACACTAGCAGTATGCACTGAAAAGTGCATACATACCCTGTTTTAGATGTGCAGCCACACTGAGGAGGGCACACACTCTTTGGGATGAGCCCTGGGTGTTGTATGTAAGCGACGAATCACGGGAATCTACCCCAAAAACCAAGAGCACACTTTACACACTGTATGTTAGCCAGTGTGACAATAAATTATATAAAGAAATACATAAATAGTAAACATTTTTTAAGTTTTAAAAATAAAGTAAAATAAAATAAAATAAAATAAAATAAAATAAAAAATAAATATGCAGCCACTATTCCTCCTGAGCCAATCCATCATGCGGCCCCATGTTCCCCAACCTTCTAAGTTGTCAAGGGCAGACAGATTGTTTGTGCATATATGCAACCTCCCAAACTTGAACGTTGACCAACAGGAAGGAGTAGGACAAACAGCGTCCAGTGTTAGGCTGTGCGGGATGAGACACCACGGTAGGCCACATTTGGCCCAAGACTCATTAGTCTCTAGCTAAGATTTTCGGTTCTCAGTCTGGCTCTGAGCAATACAGACTTTCAACTTTTTATTTTTTTATTTTTTTTCAACATTTTATTGTCAAGTTGTTTTCCATACAACACCCAGTGCTCTTCCCCACAAGTGCCCTCCACCATCACCACCACCCCTTTTCCCCCTCCCCCTTCCCCTTCAACTCTCAGTTCATTTTCAGCATTCAATAGTCTCTCAAGTTTTGTATCCCTCTCTCTCCCCAACTCTCTCTCCCTCCTCCGCTCCCCCTGGTTCTCCATTAGGTCTCCCATGTTTTCCTGTTAGACCTATGAGTGCAAACATATGGTTTCTGATCTCAGGGGGAATGCTCTCAGTTTTTCCCCATTGAGGATGATATTAGCTGTGGGTTTTTCATAAACTGCTCTTATAATGTTTAGATAAGTTCCTTCTATTCTGACTTTCTCAAGGGTTTTTATTAAGAAAGGGTGCTGTATTTTGTCAAATGCTTTTTCTGCATCTATCGACAGGATCATATGGTTTTTATCCTTTCTTTTGTTAATGTGATGGATCACATTGATGGATTTGTGGATATTGAACCATCCCTGTAACCCAGGAATGAATCCCACTTGATCATGATGGATAATTCTTTTTATATGCTGTTGAATTCGATTTGCTAGTATCTTGTTGAGTATTTTTGCATCTGTATTCATTAAGGATATTGGTCTGTAGTTCTCTTTTTTGGCTGGGTCCCTGTCTGGTTTGGGTATCAA
>NC_043701.1:11301991-11398489 GCF_006229205.1 Suricata suricatta | reverse complement strand
TGTCTATCTGGGTGCTCTTTTTTTTCTGAGGAGCCTGGCTAGAGGTTTATCGATTTTGTTTATTTTTTCAAAGAACCAACTCCTGGTTTCATTAATCTGCTCGACTGTTCTTTTGGATTCTATATTGTTTATTTCTGCCCTGATCTTTATTATTTCTTTTCTTCTGCTGGGTTTGGGGTGCTCTTGCTGCTTCCTTTCTAGTTTCAGTAGGTTCTCTGTTAGATTTTGAATTTGCGCTCTTTCTAGTTTGTTGAGATTGGCCTGGATTGCAATATACTTTCCTCTTAGGACTGCCTTCATCCCAGAGATTTTGGATTGTTGTATTTTCATTTTCGTTGGTTTCCATATATTTTTTAATTTCTTCTCTAATTGCCTGATTAATGCAATCATTCTTTAGTAGGGTGGTTTTTAACCTCCACTTTCAACTTTTTAAAAATACAACAAGCCTGGGCCCTAGCTCAGATTCTGACTCAACTAGATCAGGAATGAGGCCCAGGCATCTACATAGGACTTTAAAGCGCTGGAATTCACTCTTGTTTCACAGTCAGGGTGAGGAAGCAGGGAATTAAATTTCAAGTTAACAGCATCTGGTCACGTTTCCCAACTTCAGCACTGTGTTCAGAACACCCTGCCACTTGCCCAGGCTAATTCTAACCCGATTCTGAGTTCAAACGCTGATGTGCATCACGGTAAATTATAATCAGTGATATACACGCAAACAATGAAACTGTCACAAAGCAGTTTTTCTTGTCTCTAACTAACCCAAATGGCATCAAATTTTGGCTCTTCTGTATCTGAGGACATTATAATAGCTAATCTTTCTGGAGGAAACTTAAGTCTAAGTAAAAATGTTCACATACAAACTGATGGGAACTTCTTATTCATGAACATGCTAACTATGGGGGAAAACACCTCTGCAAATAAGGGAGAAGAAAAGAAGCAGGAGAAGGCAGCTCAAAGGAGCCGTTGTGTTTTTACAGACATGCTGGCAGGTAACAAGTTTTATGAAATCAGCACAAAGGCGTGGGGAAAGTAAGATTCCTAACATGGGACTCCTGCTGTCAGGTGTACATGGGCTTAAAGTAAGGAAGGGAGAAAGATGCCAAGGTAGGAACCTGTCTTAAGTTTTTTCCTGTGAGCTCCTGCAAGCCCAAGGCAAATGGGTCTTTATGAAAAACAGAGACAGCCAGTAACAAGATCCTCCTGTCATTTGCCTTTAAGCCTCCGACCTGTAGTCACGTGGCAAACAAAGGAAGAAAAATTGGAAAGAACCATTAACTGGGGGGAAACATTAGAGTAACACTGAGTGAGGACCAGAAGATTGCAAAGCAGGCACCAGACCTCGGCGTGGAAACCCGGAGGTCAGGGCCAAAGAGAATGGTGACGGTGAACACAGACGCCACAGATAATGTCCAGGTTTAAAATCGTCCTCATCTTGGTGGTGTCCGGAGTAGAGTGCATGACTGGCATCATTGGGAACGGCTTCATCACCACCATCCATGGGACTGAGTGGGCCAGAGGCCAAAGGCTCCCTGTCAGTGACTGCATCCTGTTGATGCTGAGCTTCTCCAGGCTCTTGCTGCAGATCTGGATGATGCTGGAGAATACTTACAGTCTGTTCTTCTGGGCCACTTATAACCAAAACACAGTGTTCATACTCTTCAAAGTCATCACCATGTTTCTGAACTATTCCAACCTCTGGCTGGCTGCCTGGCTCAACATCTTCTATTGCCTTCGAACTGCAAACTTTGCTCACCCTTTGTTCTCCGTGATGAAGAGGAAGATCAGAGAGCTGACGCCTTAGTTCCTGGGGCTGTCACTGTTCATCTCCATATGCTTCAGCTTTCCCTTCTCCAAAGACATCTTCAATGTGTATGTAAATAGTTCCGTTCCTAGCCCCTCCTCCAACACCACTGAGAAGAAGTACTTCTCTGAGACCAATGTGGTCAACCTGGTCCTGCTCTATAACCTGGGGATCTTCATTCCTCTGATCATGTTCATCTTTGCAGCCACCCTGCTCATCATCTCTCTCAAGAGACACACCCTACACATGGAGGGCAATGCCAATGGAGGCTCACATGGGGGCCATCAAAGCTATCAGCTACTTTCTCATTCTCTATACTTTCAATGCAGTTGCTCTATTTATTTCCATGTCCAACATCTTTGACACCAACAGTTCCTGGAATATTTTGTGCAAAATTGTCATGGCTGCTTATCCAGCTGGCCACTCAGTGCTACTGATCTTGGGTAACCCTGGTCTGAGAAGAGCCTGGAAGAGGTTTCAGCACCGTGTTCATCTTTACCTATAAGAGCAGATCCTGTGATTGGAATCCAGAATACCACAGGACCCCGTTCAACCAGCTCTGCCTTTCCCCCACCTAGACCTCTCTCCTCACCCATCTTTTCTGCCCTAATCATACTTCTCAGGTAACTGGGTCCTTTCATGAATGGGACACTGAATTTTTAACTTGAGATTCTAAGCTGAAGTAGATAAACAACTCTAGGATGAGTTTGTGGAACCTCCCTGATTCTATGCTTATTCATCTCCTGCCCTGAGCCTTAACGAGAGGATGTCTGGACATCTCCATCTGCCAGGGATGATCTCAGTGTGTGCCTGTAGTCACTGGGCACCCTTTAATTCTCAAAGATATCTTGGTCTGGATGAAAACTTAC
Organism: Suricata suricatta; assembly: GCF_006229205.1. NCBI lineage: Eukaryota > Metazoa > Chordata > Mammalia > Carnivora > Herpestidae > Suricata > Suricata suricatta. The sequence goes on along the minus strand of NC_043701.1, from coordinate 11,395,816 downwards.
ATGGTCACCTTACTGAAGGCACCCTACTAACCCACAGTTAAGAAAAAGGAAGACTAGTGACAAGCATCATAGGCAGTCCAAGAGGCAGAAGGGAGACTAGAATACCTAAAGAGAAAAGGGATTCAGGAGAGAAAGCCCAGCCAGAATTACCAAGTGCCACAGAGGTTTCAAGGAAAATGGAGGTTGCATATACTATTAGTGGAGTGACAGGTGGCATTCAGATTACAGAAGTTTCCAGAGTAGGTGATGAAAATGGTGAGGGAGTTTGTAGAGACCAATAATTTCAGAAAGTTGTTTGGAGAGAAACATGAAATACAGGGTGGCAGATGGATAAGTGGATGGTCAACTGAATGCTTTATTTTCCGAATGGGGGGATAGGGGGGAGAGTGGCATGTGCAGCCCCAGGAAGAAAAGAGGAAGAGTCCAGAGCAAAGGAACATCTATTTTGCTGTGCTCCTGTGTCGGTGGCAATCCAAGTGGCATCTGCCTTTGGTGTCAGCAGTTCTAGGTGCCCTTGATGTGACCATGGTGCCAGCACAGGTTACCTGGCAGTAGCAGTTTGGCAAGAAAGAAAACGTCACAGTTCACTGCCATTCTTCACAATGATGGCATCCGCACTTCCTCCAATGGCCACATACAAAGTAAGACACCCCTCTCCTAGACATCTTGGAACTAGAAAGTTAGGAACTTGGGGTTTTCCTATATTTGGTGTTTTTAGAATCAGAATTACTGAGGAAAATATGAAAAAAACACCACTCATCATATCAAAGCTTCCAAATGAAAATGTAAGGTTGGTAGCAAAAGCTAAATACTGAGCTCTTGGGGTCTCAAGCACATTTTTCAGAAGAGTCCCTTAAATCCGTGAACAGCAAGAAATCACACACACACACACACACACACACACACACACACACGCACACACAGGCATGCATACACTCTCACATACATCCCTTTACAGTTCCAACAGCAGGGGATTTATTCACCTAGAAGGGAAACTATATTCACCTAGAAGGGAAAACACATTTTTCATTGTTTTCCTAATTGATATTTACTTCTATGACTGTTTGAGGTTGGTATAGTTGTTATAGTGAGGCAAATTAGATTCTGAAGTTTCATCTCAGATCCTAAAGAATAGAAAAATGTACGTTTTTCCAAGAACAGGTGCATACCTATCCACCGAAAAACAGAAAACTGATGTAGAGCCAGCATGTGATTAGCATGAAGCATGCCAAGATAACAAACTATATAATCCCTCTCCGTGCTTATTATGAAGAAATACTATGTCATTCTTTGCAGAAGCCAAAAGCAGCACAGAGCTAACCAGAGCTTCAAGGATGACGACATCAATAGTGTGTGTTGCCCCACCTTCAACCAAATAAAGTTCCCTCCAGTTCTCCCTCCCTCTCCTCCTGCTTGCTTGCTCCTTTCTTCCTTCCTTCTTTCCCACCTTCCCTCCCTCCTTCTTTCCCTCCTTCCCTCCTTCTTTGCTTCTTCTTTTTACTTCTTTCTTTCTGTACAACCCACCTAGATTTCCATAATGGACACTCTACCTTCCAACTGGTTGGCTTTAGACAGATATCAGAAGTCCTACAGGACATGCTTTGCAAATTCTACATGACATCCCTGTGACCTGAGAGAGGTCTGAACGTTGGTGTGAAGGGTTCCTTTCCCCACGAGGTCACTCTGGACATCCACACACCATGTGGAGCAGCTAGAGGACTCGGGTTGCCACGGGGACTCCAATATGGAAGGCCTGGTACAAGGCGGTGTGTCTCAAACCTGGTCGAGTCCTAGTGCAGGACGACTAGAGTAGCAGCCAGCGCCAATCTGAGGGCTGGGGTTCTGGAGGCACCAGATTGGCCCACAATCCAACATGATCTTGGCCTTTTAATCTACTAACTTCCCCCGTGGCTCCTGTGGAATGCTCTTTTGCTATTCTCTCAGACGTACTTTCCTTTGGGCTGCTAGGGTAGAAGCATCTATTGAACAAAGAGAAGGGAACTGTAAATTTAACCAACCAATGAGTCTTGAGCTGAAGGAGGAGAACAGAAACCAAGGGCAGAAATCTGCAGCAATCACGGCAGGACGGACAGAAGTGGACTCCTTAGAGAAGAGGTGAGAGGAATCAGAATTCCTTACACACTCAGGAAGGTTGGTTTGCAGGAGCGGGAGGAGGGGTAAGCAAGGGGGGGGGAGGCCAGCCCTCAGTGTCGGAAGGCCGGGGGAACTCCCTGGACCCCTTCACCACACTGGAGGCAGATTGCCTCGGAGAGCAGAGGTCAAAGTCAGAAGGAAATGCTCATCTCCATGTCCTTTTGGGGGAGGTAATGTGTTAAAGGCTAAAACTTCTGTTGGTGGAAGGACAGAAGCCTCTTAGAGCCTGGCACGTGCCCCAGGAGGCAATGCCAGAGCAGAGAAGAGCAGCACCATCTGGGGAAGCAATCTACTGACAGCCCCTGCCTGGCCTCTGGGGCGACAAAAGTTCTTCTAAGAGCTTTCCAGAAGAACATTTCTGGGGGACCCTGTACTGCACAGGTGCTCTGTGTCTGCGAAGCTAGCCTATCAACCAGCCTCACTGGGGGGGAGAGGGGGCGGGGGTAATGGATTGGAGGTGGGGGTAACATTTCTAGTTTCTCTCATTTGGTGTTCCTTATTTTTTTGGCAAAGTGTCTTAAAAATGTTCTGTCCTCCCTCAGTTGTGTCAGGAGAAATATCAAAGAAAAGCCATTTTGAAAACAGTTCAAAAAGAAAAAGAATCCACTATCCCCTGGGTTGGGTTGGGTTTGGGTGCAGAGGGAAGGGAATCGGAGGAGAGAATTCCAAGGTGGAACCTTAATGGGAAAATGTCACCTTGGGCAGCTGCCCTCCCCTCCGGCCGTGCAGCTCCTGGAGTCCAAAAGACTTCAGTTTGGGTCCTGGCTCTGCTGCTTACGGGTGTCTGACGCAGGCCTGTAATTGCATCTCTCTGAACCTTAGTCTCTGTATCTGTAAAATGGGCATCATGGTAATTAATACCTTCATCCTGGGATTATCTATCTCATCCTAAGAAATAAGTGAGATAAAACCTTTCTTTTTATTAAGTTCTCAACAAATGTTAGCTGTTCATATTCTAAAGGATCAGTTGGTTAGACCTCTGACTCTTGATTTTGGCTCAGGTCACGATGTCACAGTCATGAGACCCAGCCCCAAATCAGGCTGGGCTCTGCACTGAGTGAGGAGCCTGCTTGGGATTCTGTCTCCTTTTCTCTCTACCCCTCTACTTGTGTGCGCGGGCACTCTCTCCTCTCTCTTTCTCCCTCTCTCCCTCTCTCCCTCTCTCTCTCTCTCTCTCTCTCTCTCTCTCTCTCAAGAATAAACACTTCTTTAAAAAGACTCAAGACTTCACTAAGATAATAAGTGGATGGAATTTGAAAATAAATATTCTAAATAAATAAATAAAACCACCCTGAATCTATTCAGTCAGTAACAAGGAGTAAAAGTCATTACAGGCTCCTACAGGGTCCTTGGGAATCTTTTGAAAGCTACATGTCTAGCTCTGAAATGACGGCACTCCTACAAAAGCCCACTGATGAGACCGGACTGCATAGTAGGCTGCAGTTCCCTGTGTGGTTCTGACCCAGCAGGGCAATGTGGCCTTTCCGGCTGGTTTACTAAGACAGTGATGGGAAACATGTAGAGTCGGTGTGGCACACGGGAACCTAGACTTTGGTGTCAAAAAGTCTAGATTTGAGGGGCACCTGGATTTGAGCATCCAACTCTTGAATTTGACTCAGGTCATGATCCCAGGGTAATGGTATCAAGCCCTGCGTCAGGCTCTGTGCTGAGTGTGGAGCTTGTTTGGGATTCTTTCTCTCTCTGCCCCCACCCCCACCCCAGTTCACACATGCTCACACTCTCTCTTTCTCTAGAATAAAAAGGAAAAAATTGTTCTTAAATAGTTAGATTTGAGTACCCATTCTAGGTGATCTTTAGAAAGTCACCAAACCTGTTTTGGCTTCAGTTTCCCCATTTGGAACACAGAGATGATTGTAACATCCACCTCCGAGTTGTTCTGAAGTCCAAAGGAAATAATATATATGCGCATAGTAAACTAGAAACCACCATAAGAAGGTGAGTGCATTTACATTCAACAGACACGTATTGAGAGGGCTCCTCATTAAATGAGACACTGAGAATCCAAAGGTTAACACCCCTAAACTTTCAGCCTCCAAGGGCTCAGAGGTTGGTAAGAACAAGTGGTATAATTACAAGGTGGGAAACACTTCAGTGTAGGGCTTTGAACTCTGGGGTCAGGGGGTACATCACACCTCAAATGTTCACAATTAAAATTCCTCTCAAAAAAAAATTAAATCCTGAAACTTCCTGCTTTACTTCCTTCTGTGACAGAATTTTTCTCTCCCAGTCTCACTAGACCAGTTGGGAAAAATGGGAACCGGGAGAAGACGTTCCACTGAGTATCCTTAGAAATTCTCACCACAGCCTGAGGATGCAAAAGAGAAAGGGGTCCCGTCACACCCAGCCCCTCCTAGGGAAAGCTGATCTTTGCATCTCCTGCCAAGAGCTCTCAGAGACTGCAAATAAATTTGTGATTTATTCAAACCAGGTGCTAGATAATAAATTATAGCTGGTGGCCCTGAGTGCACCTGGGACCAAAAATGACAGAAATGCTCAGCAGGGACAGGGCGGCAGTCTGACTCTCCAAAGACAGGAGACCTCAGGGAATCCTAGTCTTGTTTCTTGTTCATCTTACTTTTCAGTGGAACAGGGCCTAATATTCACATTCTATGCATGAATGCACAGAGCAAAACTTGCCTTTGGATTCAAAGGCCAAGAAAAATACCCTGAACAAGTCAGTCTACCCACTTGGAGGTTATGGTTGTGTCTGTACCGGGCCCTGCACCCAACCTCTTTTTCCTCCTGGCCATGACCTGCTCCCCAAAGAACAAGGGCAGATCTATCTGCCTGGAGGACTCTGTGGGGACAGGAGGAGAGAAGCTGGATTTTGTACCCTTTGCTGAGGTTGGAGATGGGAGGAAACATGGCCTACCTCCTATCTCCACCCACTCACTCCCCACCAACCCAATGTCTGCCCTCACAGTACACAGATCCCAGATGCCCCACCCACTTGAGCAGGTGCCCACAGGCAGGGGCATCGGGAGGTAGCATTGGGGGAAGCATGCATTTTCCCCTGCACTGGTGGAGAGTGTGGAGATAACAGTGGGAGCAGATGAAGGCGGAGGTACGCTCTGCCCATACAGTGATTGAAGGATAAGAAAGGAAAGGCCATGTGACTTTTCAGACCTCTGACTGAGGTCTGTCTGAGCAGACAGGTCACTTCTCCAGTGAATCAGTGCCTACACAGCTCTGGTGAATAAACCCTAAAGTGCAAACTGCAAACTCGAGAGACTATACAGCCTGGGATCTCTCCACACTGCCGGATACAGCCTTCTGACCAAAAAAAAAAAAAAAAAAAAAAAAATTTTTTTTTTGAAGTCCACAATCACATTGAAAGACGCTAACTCATCTTTCTAGTCACCAAAACCCTTAGGGGGACCTGGGTGGCTTAGTCAGTTGAGCATCCAACTCTGGGTTTCGGCTCAGGTCATGAACTCACGGTTTGGGAGATGGGGCCTGCTCGCTCACTCGCTCGCTCTCTCTTCCTCTCTGTGCCCCTCCCGCACTCATACTCTCTCTTGCTCTCTCTGCCTCTATTCCCCAAAACCCTTGGCCACGGACCTCATTCATAGTGTGGCATAGCCGCTATTGAGCTTCGTGGACTCAGTCAGTCAATTAACTAAGATCAGTAAGTTGGGTTAAAATTACTTGCTCTGGAGTATGTAAGTTTGCTACACGTTTATGTTTTATATTTATATTTTTGACACATGTTTGTTCAGCTTTCTGTGAAATTTATTTGAATATAGTAAAATATATAATATTACAAAAATTAAATACTGCGAGATTGCCTTCATCTTTTTATGAAAGAATCAAAGTATTAAATGACAAAATGCCTTTGCCTTTGCAGTTTACTTTTCATGAGTTACTTAGCTAATCAATTTCTGAATCTGTATTCTAACATCTAAAAGTACTAGTGTGATTACATCTTTGGCACTGATTAATTGTACATGGTGGTAGGTTAGGTTTTGGTTTTGGCGTTCCAAGGCTGGGTAACTGAAGAATACGTCTGGCAAACCCTGCTCTGAAGAGGACAGCCCAGAACATTGGATTCTGTGCTCTGAGTCTCCATCTTCTCGGGTAGTCCATGGCCTGCGGCAATGCTGACTACCACCTTCTTATGAGCCCTCCACTCTGGCAGCTTCGGTGTCTGTTCAGCTGTCTGGTCTTCATCCTATTTCCCACCCACTCTGCCACCACCTAGGTTTTAAAACCCCAAATCCCAAATCTCAGAAAAACCTCAGTCCTGGGCAAACCAGGACAGGCTGTCACCTGAGCTTCATCCAAAGGACTAAGGCTATATTCAGATTTTATTCACTATTACCTTTTAACAACAGCTATGATATCCACTCTGGTCTCAATCCTCTATGAGCAGAAATATAGACTTGAACTTTGGACACACACACACACACACACACACACACACTCTCTCTCTCTCTCTCTCTCTCTCTCTCTCTCTCTCTCTCTCTGTCTCTGTCTCTCTCTCTATCTCTGTCTCTCTCACACACACACACACACACACATACTACCTGCTTAAAATCCTCCAATGGCTTCCATTACCATGCCATCTTCAGATAGGCATGAATCTCAGACCTACCTTTTCTGACAGATTCTGATGCTTTATTTTATTCATTGTATTGAATATAATCATTTGAAATGTCTGAATGTCTGATGCCTTCGGTTTGGGTTTTTCTTCTTTAGTAATGGAAAATTTTAAACATACAGAAAAGTAGAGAAATAGAACTGTGATCCCTTATGTATTTCAGCCTCAGTAAATACCAACATTCTGCCAGGATTGTCTATGAAAGGCTTTTGAGTAGGGTTATTATATGATTCAAATATTTCTAGGAGCTTCAGCCTAAAAGATTTTGTGGGTTCTGAAGTGGGAAGTTACAGCAACTTTGTGTCATTTCTCCTAAATGCCATGGCCATTCTGTCTGTGATTTGACCCTCTTCAAACTGGCATACATGTGTTTGTTCTCTAAACTTTCTAATTCTACTTTGCCCGTTCGCTAGTCCTTAAGTTGGTCTAGCTGTATTTAGCTTAAGCTCCTCTAAAATGGCTTTACTGGTTTTTCCTGACTCGTCTGCTTGTTTGGCCATGTTTTAAAGGAATCCGTAGGCCTAACATGGGCCTCAAACTCAGGACCCCAAGACCACGAGTTGAGCGCCCTACTGACTGAGCCCGCGAGGCGCCCCTCTTTGGTCATTCTTAATGTGTGATTTGCAACAGAGACCCTACAACTGTCCTACCTTCTTTCCTCATAATGGGGCTGAGCAACTCTACATTACTCTTCAGCAGATCTTCATTTTAAAGAATCCTACACTAGTCATAATCTACCTGTTTCTGTTTTAATACCAAGAAAATCAAGAAGAAAGGTCTTAAAATCTCTTTCTCCTCCCTCCTCAAACTAGGTTTTAACTACTTTTCAAATCTCTTGCCCAGCTTCCCTAAAGAAATCCCTGGGCTATGTCTCTGACTTCTCAGTCCTCCTCACTCAGGGTATGTTAGCAAACCAGTTCTCTGGGAAGATGGGGGGGGGGGGGTAGACAAAGAGAGAAAGTGAGAGAGTAAAGGCCTGATATGTGGAGTATTCTCATTGTGTATTTTCATTGTGTAAATACTCCCACCGTGATGGAATTTGAATTACTGCCATGACGTCACCAAATCGGAAGCTGGGTAGAGTTACACACCATCCATGCTTTCTATCTGGTAGCAGCCAACTCCAGCACACCAATCCCTTTTCTTATTAAGCAAAAGAACAAAAAGACTGAGCATACCAATTCTATAGCCACACAATCTAGATTTCAACAAAGTACTAGCTCTGTGACCTTGGGCAAGTTGCCTCCTCTGAGGCTCAATTTCCTCATCTTTACAATAGGGGTAATAAATACCTCTGTCTTGTGGATTTTTCCATGATATGCAAAATTCTTACAACAGTGCCTAGCTTCCTGTAGGCATCATAGTATTTCCTGTTATTACTCAAAACGGAAGATCAAAGGATGCTGTGTAGATTTCCTGCCACTAGATGGCACCCTCCTCATTTCTGTAGCACAACGCGTTTTTGCAGAGGTTATCTGCACCTCCACGTTCAACCATTCACTACTGGATTAAATGAATTAACTGACACAACTTTTCCTCTCTCTCACCTCCTGGCTTAAGCTTCATGTTTCCCTCTGAAAATTCATTAGGAACCCAGCTATTGACCCTTCTGTGCAGCCACCTCGAAAGTTCGATGCAGAAGTTATCTTCAACCAAGAGGGTCTAATCTTATTTAGTAATTATAGGAATCAAAACAAAAGCCACAATTGTCCTGTTACAGAAGGGTCAGTTCCCTGATCTTTGCTCTCCTCATCTGTCTCCTCTCACTCAAAGGAAGGCAATATGGCTTCAAATGTGCCCTCCATTATCACATCATCTGTTTATCGCCCAGTCACTTTGAAAGGGGACATAAATCAGTAGAAAAATAGTTCACATCTATAAATATTTACTCATCCACTGTATATGTAAGCTACTGTGCCAGGTAGTAAGAATATAATGGTAAGGTAGTAAGGTAAATAAGAGTCATATAGAAGGAAAGAATTTGCCTATCAACAAAACTAGATCTTTCCAGAAGTAAAATATTAATTTTTTTATGAACTCAAACAACTTACTTTAAAACTTATATAGAAGAATAAAGGTCCTTGAATAACTACTCTCTGCCAGATATTAGGGCATGCTACTAAGTTGTTGTTAAGCCAATATAACAGGAAAATGAAGGGGCGCTTGGGTGGCTCAGTTAAGTATCTGACTTTGGCTCGATCATAATCTCATTCATGGTTCATGAGTTCAAGCCCCGCATCAGACTTTCTGCTATCAGCACAGAGCCTGCTTCAGATCCTCTGTCTCCCTCTCTCTCTGCCTCTCCCCACCCCTCAAGAATAAATAAATATTTTTTAAAAATAGGAAAATGAACATATAGACTCATTTATATATGAGAACTTAAGATATGATGAAAAGTGGACCATATATGAGTGAACAAAGGATAGATTATTTATTAAAAAATACTTGGGGGGGAGAGGGGCACCTGGCCAGCTCAGTCAGTGGAGCATGTGACTCTTGATCTTAGGGTTGTGGGTTCAAGCCCCACATTGAGTGTAGAGGTTACTTAACAAAATAAAACCTTGAAAAAAAATAATAAAAAGTACTAGAAATGAGGTTCGCTGCTTGGAGAAAAATAAAGTTGGATCCCTTTCTCTTACTTTACACAAAACTAAATCCAAATGGATAAAAGACCCAAATGTGAAAGGTAAGACTATAAAGTTAATAGAAGAAAATATACAATAATCTTGTGACTAAAGAATAAAAAATGGCTTATTACAAGATCACAAAAGCTCAAAATTGATTGGATCTCCATTCAGTGAAAGGTAGTGATGACAGTCAGGGAGAAGGCATTTACATCCAAAAGCAACAGGAGACCACTAACAAGAGTGTACAGGAAAACTGATACACACACATACATGCACACACAGAAAATACAAATAGGCAGAGGAAACTCAAATGGCCAACAGATGGAAGAGGCGCTCACTCTCACTTGTAGGCACTTTAATTTGCATAACCAGAAATATGCAAATTAAAACAACAGTAAGATATTATTTTACATTAGTCAGAATAACCCAAAATTACCAAGTGTTGGCAAGGAGGTGAGGAAAGGGAAACCTTGGTGCTGATGGCAGGGGTGTGAAATTGTACCGCCACTTCAGAGACTAGTCCGTCAGCATTGGTTAAATAAAATACTCACATAACGCTTTGACTTAGATCCACTCCTGGGTACGTCCCCATGAGAAACTCTAACACAGGTTCTTTAGGGGACATAGACAGGATGTTCCTTGCACCACTGTTCATGGAGGTAGCGAGCTGGAACAAGGAGAATGGGTCAGCAAGGTGTGGTGGGTGCCCAGTGCAGTCAGAAGCTGTGCACTAGAAGTACGAACAGCACACTGGATATTTTTAGGAGAAAATACAGGAACCACAGCAAAAACAAAGAAAAATTTAAAAAAACAAAAAAACAAAAACAAACAAAAACAAAAAACCTACCCAAAACAAACAAACAGAAAAAAGCGGAATATCCCAGCACCACTTATGTATGTGCAGAGCGTCTCACACATCAAACAGCACTGCACATCTGAGGAGGCGAAGTTCACGTCCAGGGGTGTCATCCACCACACAAGCACGTGTACCTGGGAGAGTGCATCGCACAGGAGTTAGGAGCATGGCTTCTGGAGCCAGACCACCCAGGTTCGAATCCTGACTCTGCTGCTTACTGGCTGTCATCTCAGGCAAGGTTCTTAACCTCTGTGTTTAATTAGTTTCTTCATTTGAAAAATGGGAGATTATAAAAGCAAGGACTCTATAGAGCGATGAGGATTAACTGAGTTGATAAAAGTACGCAGAGCGCCTGGGTGGCTGAGTTGGTTAAGCATCTGACTTCCACTCGGGTCATGATCTCACAGCTCGTGAGTTCAAAATCCCCATGTTGGGCTCTGTGCTGCCAGCTCAGAGCCTGGAACCTGCTTCGGATTCTGTGTCTCCCTCTCTCTCTGCCCCTCCCCTGCTCATGTGCTTGTTCTCTCTCTCTCTCTCTCAAAAATAACTAAATACTTAAAAAAATTTTTTTAAAACAACATACACAATGCCTATCAGTTACTGCTCCCTAACTATTGTTGTTGCTATTATTACCCATAATAATATGAGAGGGGATCAAGAGTGGAAGAGAAAAATAAAATTAAAAAAATAAGGGTGAAAACTTGTATGTATGATAATAGGGAGCTGGGGGATTGAAGGGAATATTTAATGCAACTCTCTCTGTATCTGAGATTAAAAGACACATGCGCGCGTGTGCACACACACACACACACACACACCACTTCCTCCCTGCACAAGCTTACCGTATAGGGGGAGATACTGAATACTTCAATCTGCTATGAGAGGGGCCATGGTAGGAGAATGCACGGGGCAGCACAAGAACCCGGAAAACAGACAGGTTAGCCTCCAGGTTCACAAAGGGACCCTGCAGGATACAAGTGTTGGGGGACAGGATGATTTAGAGTTTAATTAAGATTTGGGACCTGAGTTAGGATCACAGTTGTGCCTTTTACTATTCTGAGTATTGGCAAGTTAAATTCCCAGAGAAACTAGGAAACATTCAGGCTCTAAGAATCTATTACTAGAATTCAAAGACCCCGACAGGACCTCGCATAACCTTAGTCATGATTAAGCTCCTCACAAGTAGTTCGTATCTCTGTAAGAACAATCCCTGAAACTGCATATTGCCCATCGTGTATGTTAACCTAAAGGTCTAACCTCACTGGTTTGTTTAGAGCATGCGGTAGAGCAAGCTGTCGCCTTTTTTGTAGTTCTCAGCAAAGGAAGGGGGCTAAGGGGGTGATCACATCAGATCCTGGAATCAGGAGGCGGGTGACGACTTGGTTGGCCTTTAAAATCAGGAGGTAGGGGCGCCTGGGTGGCTCGGTCAGTTAAGCCTCCGACTTCGGCTCAGGTCAGATCTCACGTTCATGGGTTCGAGCCCCGCGTCGGGCTCTGTGCTGACAGCTAGCTCAGAGCCTGGAGCCTGCTTCCAGTTCTGTGTCTCCTTCTCTCTCTGCCCCTCCCCCTCTCATGCTCTGTCTCTCTCTGTATCAAAAATAAAATAAAAACATTAAAAAAAAAGAAAGACCATTAAAATCAGGAGGTAATTACCAGTCAGAGCCACAAGATCTTTTGAGCGACTGGCCCATACATGGCTGCCAGCCCACAAGCTGTTATTGGCACGGGCACCGCAGGGCACTGCTGCTGGGTTAAAAGGAAATCCACCAGGCACACTCACTAAGTGAGTAGCTATAATGTTATTTTGTCCTGAGAAGGTGGTTCTTGGTCCAAAAAAGAGGACTCGGTCACTGGAGAGTAAAAATTCAGTTGCAAAACACTCACTAGGTTTGTTCATTTTTCCCACAGAAGAAACACAAAAATAAAAATACTTGAGTGGCCTGAAATGTGCTTAGGGAATGACCTTGAAAGGAAAGAAGAAAAAGGACATCACACACATTCCTTCAGGCAAAATTCCCACGGATAGAGCTGAAAAAACATGTTCTCCAGCAGTTCTGAGGCCAAAATCAGGTAAGGGAGAGCAGACAAACCTCGTGTTTTGAAATGGAGAACAATTTCCAACCCAGGAAGTGGCCACTGAAGTTTAGTGTCAGGGTCACAGAGGCCACTCCAGACCACACAAGTTCAGTTATCACCCCCACCACTTACAGGCTATATGATTTCGTACGAGTTTCTGAATCTCTCCGTGCCTCAGTTTCCCCATCAGTAGAATGGGGACCAATGTGATAATAGTACCTACTGAACAGACACTCTGTAGTATATCTGTCAGTTTCTTAAAACGTTAAACTTACCATTAGATGCAGAAATTCCACCCAAGAGAAATGAAAACACATACGAAGACTTGTTCCTAATGGCCAACAACTAGAAACAACCCAAATGCCCACCAACTGGTGAACGGATAAACAAAATGTGGTACATCCATACACAAAATACCATCCAGCAATAAGAAGTAAAAAACTACAAAGTGTGCCTGGGTGGCTCAGTCAGTGAAGCATCCAACTCTTGGTTTTGGCTCTGGTCATGATCTTACAGTTCATGAGTTCAAGCCCCATGTTGGGCTCTGTGCTGACAGTGCACAACCTGCTTGGGATTCTCTTCCTCTTTCTGCCCCTCACCTCTCTCTCTCCCTCAAAAATAAGTAAACTTTTTTAAAAAAGAAAAACTACTGATATATGCTACAACATGGGTGAACGCCAAAAACATGAGAAGTGAAAGAAGTCAGAAAAAACTATATTTTATGTGATTCCATTTATAGAAAATTTCCAGAAAAAGCAAATCTATGGAGACAGAAAGCAGACCAGTGGTTTCCTGAAATGAGGGTAGGAGTGGCAGTTAACTGCAGACTCGCACAGGGGAACTGTTTGAGGTGACAGAAATATTCCAAGACAGGATGGTGGGGATGGTTGTGTGACGCTATAAATTTAATAAAAATCATTGAATGGTACACTTGCAACAGGTGAATTTTTTATATGTAAACTACGCATCAACGAAGCTGCTAAAAAAAAATAGCACCTACCTGGTAGGGTTGTCACAATTAAGTGAATTAATTTTTATAAAGCATTTCATAATGGTATCTGATACATAGTAAGTAATGTGTGTTCGATGTGTACTTGCTAAATAAGAAAAATAATTATTTGCGGCTATGTGATTCATCACCCGAGTAAACTCCTGACAGTTCTCATATGTTTTCCTACACCACAGGAGGCATAACACCTCAGTACTTAAGCAATGGAATTACTGCTCTTCTATAAAATATGTTTTAAGATTATACTAAGCTTGCGGTCATTCATGTAGAGACTTTGAAACTTGTCACATGATCTGGCCTCTACCTGCCACCTTCCCAGGCCACACTGCCTTCTTCGCCCAAAAGAACTTTGCTCAGTTCCTTGAGACTCTGGACCACACTGCTTTCTTTTGTACCTGTTGCTGGCTCTGGGTGCTCCCTCTCAAGAGTCTAACTTCTACTTAACCCCTGCCCACCTTTTAAATCTTCATGCAAGGTCACTTTTTCTAGAAGGTTTTTTTGATTCTTCCTGTTGCCCCAATGTGCCTCACCGCCAATACACACATACATACACACACACACACCCTATTTTTATATAAATTTTTGAAAAGTGTTTATTTTTGAGAGAGAGAGACAGGAGAGAAGGGGACAGAGGTTCTGAAGTGGGCTCTGTGCTGACAGCAGAGAACCCGACATGGGGCTCAAATCCAGGAACTGTGAGATCATGACCTGAGCCAAAGTCGGATGCTTAACTGACTGAACCACCCCACATACACTTTATATTAGAGCAATTGTATGCCTTTTGAGTCCCACATCAATGGATGATGCTTGTGTCCATCCCCAGCACTCCAAACAGTATGTGGGGCATACAGGGCCCTCAACAAACCCTAGTGCAAGATTCTCAGCCAGAGGGGATTCTGGTCCCACAGAAGACGTCCAGCAATTCCATCACCTCAGATAGTCCTCTTGTACCAATTTCCAGTCACTCCCCCATCCCAGCCTCAGGAGGAACCACTGATCCGCTTTCTGTTTTCTCTGGAAATTTCACACAAATGGAATCATACAGTGTGGAATTCTTGGCATCTCATTGATTTCATAACTCTTTCTACACTTGGATAATTAGCTTTTTGACTATGAAATGAACCCAACTATTTTTCCCAGTTACTTTTTGACATACTGGAGTCTGCCAGATGGATTTTTAAAGTTACGTATTGAATGTATAAATCTTTTAAGGTTTCTGCACTTAGTATCGCGGCTAGCAAAGCGGTCTCTACTCCCAGACTTCTTAACGGGTTTTCTCTAAGTTCTTCAGGTACTTTAGTGGTTTCTTTCTCTAACATAAAATATTAAAGGGTGCCTGTGTGGCTCTGATTTGGTTAAGTCTCTGATTTTGGCTCAGGTCATTATCTTGGGGTCCATGGGTTTGAGCCCCAAGTGGGGCTCTGTGCTGACAGCTCCAAGCCTGGAGCCTGCTTTGGATTCTATGTCCTCTCTCTGCCTCTTACCGGCTTGCACTCTGTCTCTCAAAAATGGATAATATTTTTTAAAAAATTTAAAAATAGCCCTTAAAAAAACCATAAAATATTCAATCAGGCTAGAGATATTCCTTGCGTAAGGTATGATGTATAGGTTGAACTACATTTTGCTTACCTCCCAGCTTCCCAATACCATTTATTGAACAATTCATCTTTTACTTACTTGAAAAGGCAATTTATCTAAAATATTTGTGGGGTGCCTGGGTGGTTCAGTCAGTTAAGCCTCCAACTTCAGCTCAGGTCAAATCTCACGTTCATGGGTTGGAGCCCCGCGTCAGGCTCTGTGCTGACAGCTAGCTCAGAGCCTGGAGCCTGCTTCTGGTTCTGTGTCTCCTTCTCTCTCTGCCCCTCCACCTCTCATGCTCTGTCTCTCTCTGTATCAAAAAATATATAACATTAAAAAAAAATTTTTTAATAAAATATTTGTGGTTTCAAATACTTAGCTCCAAATTACGTAACTAAATGTTTTGAATGTAGACAATATTACTGATGAGGATTTGATTTACATATACCAGTCCTTCTCCACTCCCTCCAAAGTTTGATAATTACATCATATTTAGTTCCTTTATTAGTACCTTTTGCTACTTTAAATAATTGGCTTACATCACCATTTCTTGTTCCAACAACTCTAGTCAGTACCCAGACACTCCTTTCAACAATATGAACATAATTGTGTAAAGAAGTATAAATATTTATTTTGTTTCCACTCTGTATTATCCACAGGGCCCAATTTAATAATAATAATATTAATAATTATAATTATAATAGAGTATGGAGGCAGGAGATAGAGACTCAGATCATGTTTTACCATGCTATGAATTTTAAAATAAATATCCATCAGTCCATTTGATATAAATGAATGATTGAGTGAATAAATACATGTATAAATACATAAATGGAATAATTCTCTTTTCAGAATTTCAATAATGAATGTAGAAGAAACAAGGGAAATAGAAAATCACCATTAGAGCACCACAGTAATAAGCTACACTTATTAAGTAAAATGAACACCACAGGCAGAAGCTACTGATGAATGACAGAATTGGTAGGTGAAAGTTTAAGGAAGAACAGGACATTTGATACCTTCAAAGTATCTCCCCCAAAATATGTCTTCATCACCATGGTGGTTTTAACGTACAGCCACAAATTCTTTGATGTCCTTCCCTCCAAGCAGTGGGTTTAATCTACATGACCAGTGCCCCCACCTCCAGATTGGGCTGCACTTAGTGACTCCCTTCCAAGGACTGGAGCACGGAAAGGAAGAAACAGTGATTTTTACGGTAGAGAAACTTGACAAGTTTTCTCCACCTTACCCAAATGGTCAAGGTTAACATCATAGGTAATAGTAAGTCATGTTGGTATCAGGAACCCCCAACACAATTCAAGGAAAAGTGTACTTCACCTCTGCGGTATACTTCCAAAAAATGCAGAGTTCTAGCCTAGTTGTGAAGAAACATCAAACCGAAATTGAGGGACATTCTACGAAATATATGACCAATAGTCTCCAAATGTGTCAAGGTCAAGAAACACAAGAAAAAAAACTAAGAAACTTCCATAGATAGGAGACTAAAGAGACAAGACAACTAAATGCTAGGCGGTACCTTGGAATGGATTCTGGAACAGAAAAAGGACATGAGTCAAAAACATGGTGAAATCCGAACGAAGCCCATCATCTAGTTAATAGTACTATACCAATGTTAATTTCTCAGCTTTGATCATTATACCGTGGTTATGTGAGGGGTCCACTTCAGGGAAAGCTGGATGATGGGTATGCAGGAACTGTCTTTACAATTCTTCTGTAAGCCTAAAATTATTCCTAAGTATTAAGGTTTTTAAAAATATGGGATATTATTTAAAATAAGATATTATTATGGAGATAAGTTTGCTCTTGGAAACTTTTAAATTAATATTACTGAAGAAATGTGTAATTTTTCAGTTTCTGTGATTGCAATTAGTTTAATTTGCAAGTGGGTGAAAATAACATCCTATCTCATTTCATTTTGTACTTTCTACTCTATGTAAATGTTTGCACTGCCCTTGAGAGTTGTTTTCCTAATGAACACAAATGAGAAGTGGAATCTTTATTGTTGCGTTTTACAATTCATAAAATCAGAAACATGAATAATTCTAATAAAACTGAATGGAACTTTAAAAAATTGTTTCTTTGGGGAGCCTGGATGGCTCAGTCTGTTGAGCATTCCATTTTGGCTCAGGTCATGACCTCACCGTTGGGCTCTGTGAGCCTGGAGCCTGCTTTGTAGTCCATGTCTCCCTTTCTCTCTGCCCCCCTTCTCCCACTTACACTATATCTCTCTCTCTCTCTCTCAAATAAATAAACATTAATGGGGCGCCTGGGTGGCTCGGTCAGTTAAGTCTCCGACTTCGGCTCAGGTCAGATCTCATGGTCGTGGGTTCGAGCCCCGCGTCGGGCTCTGTGCTGACAGCTAGCTCAGAGCCTGGAGCCTGTTTCTGGTTCTGTGTCTCCTTCTGTCTCTGCCCCTCCCCCTCTCATGCTCTGTCTCCCTCTGTACCAAAATAAGTAAAACATTAAAAAATAAATAAATAAAATAAAAAATAAAATAAAATAAATAAACATTAAAAAAGAAAAAAATGTTTTTAAGTGTTTCTTTGCAGTCAATGGAATCCCAATGTAAGAGAATATGACATACTCATGAATACAGATAGAGCACACCATCTCCATTATTCCTCTCATTGTTGCAGGGAGGCCTCCTTCTCTCCTGCACTCACTCTCAGAATACACAGTGGTTGTCAAATATGTTCCAGGCTAAGCTCTGAGAAATACAAAAAAAAAAGTATAATTTGGGCACTTCTTACTCTGCCCTGGTCCCAGAACTTCTTGCAACTTCCGTAACACAAAAACGTGTATCACCCCTTTCTTCTCACAAGGCTATGTGAGGTAGGGGTAGGGGTAGGGATCATTATGCATCCCCATTTTTGTTTTCAAAGTTTCATTTTATTTATTTGAGAGAGAGCACACGCGCAACCTGGGGAAAGGCACAGGATTAAGGGAGGGAGAAAATCTTAAGCAGAAAATCTCACCCATTTTTGAGAGGGGTGAGGAGGGGCTCCTCTGGGAGGCTCCCACAGTAAACTGACAGGTAAGGGTGGACTCTGGATTTCTGCGGGGTCATAATCTCGGGATGGTGTGATCCAGCCCCTGCTTCAGACTCAGAGCTGGGCCTGGAACTTGCTGGAGATTTTCCCCTCTCCCTCTGCCCTGCCCCCACGCGAGCAGGCGCTCTCTCTCAAAAAAAAAAAAAAAAGAGGTATGAGTAAGAAAGTGAGGTTCAGAGAGGTCGAGTGGCCTGCCAAAGCGGCACAGCTAAGTGAGAAACACAGCGGGCGTCTCAAACACCCGCCTCGGCCCTGGACTCCAGGCCCGGGCGGAGACCGCCCCGCCCCACGCGCCAAAAGCTCCCCAGGGGGCGGCACCCACCAGCTCCCGCCCGACGGCCCCGCCCACACGACCTTGGGCCGGACTTGGCCCGGGGCCGTCTTCCTCGCGCGGCTGCGCGGCGGAGGTGGGGCGGGTGATCCGGGGCAGGCCGGGAGCTGAGACCCCGACTCGGAGCGCCGTGAGGCTCTGCGTGTGCTGCTGCAGCATGGGGCCCCTGCCGCGCACTCTGGAGCTCTTCTACGATGTGCTGTCCCCCTACTCCTGGTTGGGCTTCGAGGTAACTCGGGGAGCCCCCTTGGCTGGAGCTTGGAGGGCAAAGGCAGAGGGAAGGGCGGGAGCGGGGCGCGCGGACTGAAATCTTGTGAAAGGGCTGGCGCTGCCTGATGGGGTTTAGGACACGCAATAGAGAGCCAGGGCTGAAGGTCACTTTGTGTTTTTAAACGGGATACGGTCACTGGGTCCAGGTGGAGCCTCTGTATTGTAAGGCAGTGGTTTCCCACGGCGGTTTGGAAGAAGATGGGTATCAAGGAGAATTCCATGGCACTGCCACTTCTTCTGGGGGGCGGGAAATGAACAGTATAAACAGATCCACAAAAAGATCCTGCGACTGATTTCTTGGGACGGAGCAAAGTTCATGGGATCGATTTCAATCAATGGAGAGCTTTGCCGCTGGATTTAGGGTCTCCACAGAACCCCCTACTCTGCGCTTAGAGCCTCTGGCTAATCAGTTGGCAAGAAACAGGCTTCCCTCCCCCTCAGCCATCTTCACTCTCTCCGTCGTACACACTGGCTCTCCATCTCTGCCTCTGCAGGTCCTGTGTCGGTATAAGAAGCTCTGGAACATCAACCTGCAGTTGCGCCCGAGTCTCATTGCCGGGATCATGAAAGACAGCGGTGTGAAGGCAGTCGTGTTTGGGACCGTATTTGAGGGAGGGATGCCTTCCGTCGGATCTTTACATTGGCGCCCCCAGCTATTAATTTGCCCTCTGGTCAAAATCCAGGTAGCGGACTCCCAAGCCTGGGCCCCGAAGGTAGTCTCTCACAGTTGTGCCCAAATTTGCACTTGCAGGAAACCAGCCGCCGGCTCTGCTTCCCCGCAAAGCCCAATACCTGAAAGATGACATTAAGCGCCTGGGAGAGCATATCCAGGTTCCCCTCCAGTTCCCCAAGGATTTCTTCTCTGTGATCCTTGAAAAAGGTAAAGAGAGTGGGATGCAGAAGGGGTATCTGGTGGAAGGCAGCTCAGTTGGAATCCAATAGTAGTAGTGCCAGGAAGTAGGGGCTGGCAACCACATGAGATTGAAAAAAACCTGGGGGAAACACAGGTCAGAGTTGAGTCAGCAGACTCTGGGGACCGAAGGGGAGAAAGAGCAGGTCAAGTTGGCTATGAGAAATTTGGGTGGGAGGCTGAGGCAGTCTAGCTCTGGGGATACCAGAGGCAGGAAAGAGCTGGACGGTCCTCAGAAACAAGCTAGTAGAGGCCGCCTCTGAGTACCTCTGCCTCCCAGGAAGTCTATCAGCCATGAGATTCCTCACTGCTGTGAACCTGGAGCGCCCAGAGATGCTGGAGAAAGTGTCCAGGGAACTATGGATGCGCGTCTGGTCACGGGTGAGGACAGAGCTCTGGGAACCTGTTTGGGAGACCCTGGATGGTGTTCTGACCCTCCCCAGAACCACCCAGAGTCCTGGTCCGCCTTCCCCTCTTGTTCACTGGCCTACTAGTCCCCGATCTCAGCCTTCACCATCCCCTTCCTGCTGAGTGTTTTCTCCTTCTCAGGATGAAGACATCTCGGAGCCCAAGAGCATCCTGGCTGTGAGTGTCCTGGCTGTGTCCCACTCCTCTCATAGCAAAGCGGAGAGCAGCTGGTGTTTACGGGCAGAGGGCAGTTTTCATATTCCGTGGAAGAGGTCACAGTTATTAGGGGAGAAAGCAGGTCTGTGTTTGAGAAGCCAAATTACTGAACGGTTGGTACTAGGAGGACACTCAGAAGATCATCTCATGTTTGAAAGGGGAAGTGCAAAATTCTACATGGGTACAATTTACTTCATGAAAGGAGTCGGTGGGAGAGAGCTGTTAAGTGGTGGCACCCCCAGATGGAGAGGGATGGGATGAAGCATCGGCAGTCTTGGCCCCAGACCCTCCAACACAGACCACACCAACAGCCAGAGTAGAAAGCAGGAGAGTTTACAGACAGGCTATAAAAAGACAAAAAGAGATAACGGACTGATCAAACCAGAATTATACAGAAGCCTGAGTGAAAACCAACAGAAATCGCTCAAAACATTGAAATGTGTGCCAACCATCAGTGGAGGTATAAAAAGTTAAGTTTTTCATTGGAATTAAATCAAGAAATTCAAAATTATATTTTCCCTCAGTTTACAAAATGATACTTGAGGCATATTCAGATTTAATACATAAAATGGCAAATCATCGAAAGTACACATACAAAAAATGGCCAATATATCCCTCTAGTGTTTTTATTCCTGCAGAGGATCTGCCCAGGCTTGCCTTTCCACTTATGAACAACCATTTTCCATGCCATTGTAAACTCTTTGAAAGTACCATTCTTTGTTTCTACAGAGCGTTGCATTCAGTGGGCCTATTTGTGTTTACCTGTTAGTTCCCCTGTTGAACATGTGGTCTGGAACCCAATTCTGTCATGTAGCCAAGAGAGTGTCACCTTAGAATACACTGCGTAACTCAGTGTTTCCTCCTCCAGGTTGAGGAGGTCAGGCTGCAGTGGTTCTCATCCTTGGCTGTATATTTAAGTCCCCTAGAGCACCTGGGCCCTGCCTGCCAAAAGTTCTGATGTAACTGCTCCGGGGGATGACTGGTGAGTGGGATTTTTTAAAAGCTCCCTTGGGAGATTCTAATGTGCAGCCAAAGTTAAGAACCACTAATCCCAATGATACCCACAAACCCCATACTGAGGCCTTGATTGTTGTTAAGCCATGCAGGTGCTGCATCCCCGTGCCCTGCTCAAAGGTCCTTAGGAAATTCTGTGAGAATCTGTAGCCTAGCCCTTGGCTCAGAAGAGCACAAAATATTCAGGAGTTCTGAGAAGTAGGAAGTCAAGAGCCCAGACTTACTGCCAGGGGACTTGGATTCTAGCGCTGACTCTGCCACTGACAACCTCTCCAATACCAGCCAAGTTCTGGACCACCTCTGGATAGCAGTCCCCTCACTGGTGAATGAAGAGATAGGGAAGCTGGTTTCCAAGCTGCCCCCCGGCTTTCAATATTTACAACTGTGACTCTGCCACCTCTTCTTTCCTCCAGTCTCAAGATTTTGCCCCTCTTAGCAAAGCTAGACCTCCACTCATGGGTGGGTAAAGGCCTGACCAGGAAAATGGGAGCAGAAAATAAAAAGACCAGAATTTTCTCCCGGGATCCTCACTCCTACTAATTCAGACACAGCTGTGTTCCCTACCACATGCCCTCAGGCTGCAGAGAAGGCTGGCATGTCTACAGAACAAGCCCAGGGACTTCTGGAAAAGATCTCAACACCAAAGGTGAAGAACGAGCTCAAGGAAACCACCAATGCAGCCTGCAAATATGGGGTGAGCGACTCTTGATGTGGGTCCCCAACCCTGGTGCTGGAGACAGGCTGAGAATCTGCTGGGTCCCCATGCTCCTGTCCCAAAAGTTGCTCCCAACATGGATCCTCCCAGCTCCCAGTCAGCCCTCATCCTCTCCCTTCCCATCCCATAGTCCAAGGAAAGAAACAGGAGGGAGCTGGATGACCAGGAGAAAGACAGCATCTGGGAGTTAAAATCAGAAAACCCCTTAGCAATCACATCTTTGGCTACTTTGCTTCTGTGACCTCAGACAAGTATTGACTCTTAGCCTTTGACCCCAGCCTAATAAATACCTGCTCCATCACTGCTTCCTCCAGGCCTTTGGGCTGCCCATCACTGTGGCCCATCTGGATGGCCAAACCCATATGCTGTTTGGCTCCGACCGGATGGAGTTGCTGGCACACCTGCTGGGTAAGTTACAGGTTCATGGTGAGCTGCCCTTGACCCCAGCACTACCCCCATTATATCAGTTGACCAGAAGGACAGATGCAGAGCAAGACATGTTCTATACATTTCCAACAATGGAGCCTCATACACAGGAGTTCTCGGGGTTGAATGGGGAGAGGCCACCTTCACCTCCATAGAGGAGAAGAAGCCAAACAGTGTTCCACCTAGAAAACCCCTGGGGGCTTGTGGGGCCAGCCTCTAACAAATGTGACTTTCTCCATCTAGGAGAGAAGTGGATGGGCCCTGTACCTCCAGCCATAAATGCCAAAATTTAAGGACGGCCAGGGGAAGCAAAACTATTGGAATAAAAAGGCAGACAATCTGCTTACCCTTCTTCTGCTGTGCAATACTAGGATTCTGGTTTTCCTGTCTGATGGCGGTTCCTCCGTAGCCCTGCCAGATGCCCGGAAGGGACTGCGTGTTACATCATCTACCTGAGTATCGTGACTGCTCTTACTGGCATGCCTCACAAGTGCCTTCAAGAGCCCCAAACTCTGTTTTCTCTCAGAATAAACCTAATGCCATCAGGCATGATATCTCTGGGTCTGTGTCCTGTCTGTGTTTGCGTGTTCTTCCTACTGTCGTCCTCTGTCCACTCTAGGTGTCTGTAAACAGCTCTTTCCATATTGCCAGCTTCACTGCCCCCGCCTCGGGGCAGCTTGTGTGGAAGGAGCAGGAAAGAGTCCCTTTTCAGGACGGAAAACTAACTAGCCAGTTTGGCACTTACTGTCTTCCAACCAGCCATGGTGCCTGGAGGGGGCCAGAGCATAGCTGAGCTGCCCAGGTACTCGAACAGCTCCAGCTACACGGACCAGCAGAACAAGGGCAAGGCAGCACAGGGAGACGGGCTGGAGTTGCCAGGGCCTGGACAGGGTGCTCCTCCCACAGCGTGCCCTCACCCACAAAGCAGATCTCAAGAAAACCCCAGGCCTCTCTCCCCGTGTGTTCCTTCCCGTACAGACCTATGGCTTTCCCCGCTCCCTCATTTATCCACAGGCTCCTGTGTGTGCCAGCTGTGCAGTCATCAGAATACCAGTGTTTCAATAATCTTTGGGCTTCTTTGAGAACACTCTTCATCCAGAAGCTGAAACCACACTCGGACATCTGTTGGAAACCAGGTGTGGAGTCTTTGATGGCTCAATGGCTGAGAGGTTTTAGAGGAGATGCCTTGTTCGCTCCCTCTGACTCTTTCTGATCGAGGAGCTCATTTGCCCCTTTCATCCCCCATCACTTTGTTTTCCTCCTCTCCCCTTTTCCGCTATTCCCGCATACGCTAGGATTTCAAGTCATCCTTAGCAGGCTTAGCTGCTAACTAACCAGAAGGACATCTCCAAATACAGACTCCCGCTTTCAAAAGAGATATCATGACAGGTTCATCTAAAATTAATTTAAAATATAGGAAAATGTCCAATAGTAAGAAACCTGAGAGCAAATTAAAATGTGACATCTTATGTATTCATGTTATATATTCAAGCACATAGAAGTTCTCATCTATGCTGAGAGGACAGTAGTGGAGTCTATGGATAAAGGTGCTGGTCACAGCATTGTGATATCGAGTAACTTAAATATCTAACAATAGGAGGACGCTTGAATGAGTTATGGTACAGCCAGGATGTAATGTTTCATAACTATCAAAAATTATACTTGGAAGGAATTTTAACATTGGAAATTCTTGGGATATATTATTAATTGGAAAAAATATTAAACTATGTAGTATGATCTCAATTGTATCTTGATATATAAGAATATATTACAGAGGAAATTAATTTATTGATCCTGGAATAAAATATACCAAAAGGTTTCCATTTTATCGTACACTTTTTGAAATGATCATCTTTTCTGGCAAACAAAAATACATATATTTTAGTGAAAAAACATAAGAACTTTTAGATTCACATTTGGACACAACTATGCATCCTTCCCATTGTTTTTGAAACATTATCAGTTGCTTAATTTAATCCCAAATTTTATCCCAGGCTGATGTGAACTAATCTCTTACTGTAGATGCAGGTATTTCCAGGTCTGCCCAGTCTTCCTTCGAAGAGTCTAACATCCTATGTTCCTAATCCACTAATAAATTCAATCTTCTCTGGAAGAATGCAACAATTTCTACACTAAACCTTACAAACACGCCCTGGACTATAACATCTGAACTTCTGCCAAATAGAATCTGAAATGAGTGTATTAGGGTTCTCCAAAGGAACAGAAACAATAGGGTATTTATCCATTTACATAAAAAGAGATCTGTTATCGGGGATTGGCTCACATGACTTTGGAGGCTAAGAAGTTCCACGATCCGCTACCTGCAAGCCAGAGGCCTGGGAAAGCAGGCTGGTGGTGTAGCTCCAATCCGGAATCCAAAGGCCTGAGAGCCAACAGCACCTGTGTCTGAGGGCAGCAGAACGTGCATGTCTCAGTTCTCCCAGAAAGAGTACGTTTGCCCTTTGCTTTTTTGTTCCATTCAGGCCCTCAATAGACTGTCTGATGCCCACCCACACTGGTGAGGGCCACCTTCTTAACTCAGTCTACTGATTCAAATGCTAATCTCTTCTAGAAACACCCTCACAGGCACACTGGGAAGTATTGACTTATCAGCTCTCTGGGCTCCCTTAGCTCAGTCAAGTTGACACATGAAATTTACCATCACAACAAGAAAGGGGAAAGCCCCTAAATGCAGCTCTATTTTTAAAATAAAGGAACACTCTTCATCTAATCCAGAAAGCTTCACACTTATTATTAGTTCCTTCCTCTCCTCCCCTCCGCTCAATAGTTGTAGTGCAATATAAAATTTGTAGTTATGTCAATACTTAGAACTCAGTACTGAACCACTTTCTTGCACTGGAATTCAAATTCTAAGTTTACCAAATATACTTCCAAAACAAACTTCTGAGGTAGAATTTCTAGAATGATATTTTTTAACAGGCCCGAAACACAAGTGTTAATTAACGAAGTATGATACACATGTGGTAAAACAAAACAAAACAAAACAAAAATATAGCAAGGTATCAAGTGAAGAGTCTCCCCTTTTTCATTTCCATTTGTACTCTTTTTTGTGTGTGTACTCAGAAATGTTCATATTTTTTACCACATGAATGTCAGACATAATTCAGAGGGATTCAGTACACCCTTCGCCCAGTTTCCCCCGTGGGAATATCCTGCACAGCTTGGTACAGTGACACAAACAGCACACTGAGCTGATGCGATCCACCAACCCTACTCAGATTACACCAGTTTTTCATACACTCATTTGTGTATTTAGTTCTGTATCATTTTATTGTGTGCGTTATCACCATCACAAGACAAAATATTTTGAGCATAAGGGATCCTCATGCTCCCCCATTTATAGCTACGGCCACCTGCCCTCCCCACTCCTCTAAGCCCTACCAGTGACCACTCCGTTCTTCGTATAGTTTTGCCACTTCAAGAGTGCTATATAAATGGGATCAGATCGGCTTTTTTTCACTCAGCGTGCTCCCTTGAGATCCACGCAGGGCCTTCCGGGTCTCGGTGGTTCTCTTTAGCACTGAGCAGCAGTCCGTGGTATGCATGTGTGTTTGTTTAACCTGTTGAATGGCACTTAGATTGTTTCCAGTTTGGGCCTACTACAAACAGACCTGCTATGAATATTCTTGTACAGGTTTTTGTGTGCACACAAATTTTTGTTTTTCTGGGGTAAATGCCCAGGAGTACAATTGTTGGGTTATATAATAAGTGCATGTTCAGTTTAACATGAAACTGCTATACTTTAGGTGTGTAATGATATCTCACTGTAATTTTAATCTGCATTTCCCTAAGAGCTAATGAACATCTTTTTGTGTGCTTCTTTGCCATCTGTACATCTGCTCCAGTGAAATATCTGTTCATACGTTTTGCCTATTTTCTAACTGGATTGACTGTCTTTGAAATATCAATATTGTTCTTAATAGTATATTTTAAAAGAATGTACATTTTGAGACAACTGGGGGGAAATGTGGGCTAGATATTAGGTGATACTAAGGAATTAAGTGTGACGGTGGCAGGGAGCATGCACACACAGGTTCTCATTAGTCAGGACTGCATTCTGAAACAGTTAGGGTAGAGGTGACATGCTGCCTTTTAAAAAGTGGGGGAGCTGGGGCGCCTGGGTGGCTCAGCTGGTTGAGCATCCAGCTCTTGATTTCGGCTGAGGTCATGATCCCAGGGTCATGGGATCGAGGCCTGTGTCAGGCTCAGTGCAAGTATACAGCCTGCTTGAGGTCCTCTCTCCCTCTGTCTCTCCCTCTGCCCCACCTAATGAAAATAAAGTGGGGGAGTTGGAAAGAAGCAGATGATATACATAACTGCTGAAGCTGAATGATGGGTACATGAAGAGTTCATTACACTATTCTTTCCTCTTTTATGTGTGTTGGGATATTTCCATAATAATGTCTCGAGGGGTGCCTGGCTGCCTCAGTCAGTGGAGCTTGTGACTCTTGATCTCAGGGTCATCTGTTCAAGCCCCATGTAGGGTGTAGAAATTACTTTTTTTTTTTAAAAAAAAGGGTGCCTGGGTGGCTTAGTCAGTTAAGTGTCCAACTCTTGGTTTTGGTCAGGTCATGATCTCATGGTTCATGAGATTGAACCCTGCATCGGGATTCGTGCTGACAGCATGCTGGGGATTCTCATACTCTCTCTCTCCCCTTCCCTCTCTCCTCCCCTCCCCTGCTCACACACTCTCTCCTCACTAAGTAAATAAATAAACTTTTTAAAAAATGTACTGAGATTTAAATTCTGTGATATGACACATATTCACATATCCCCACAGTACTGTGCTCACAAGGTCAGCCTCAAGGACTTGCAACCTGTGTGCTCACACAGGGCCCCATGACTGGTTCAATGCTCTGCCAGCACTGTCTTGAAATTCTTCATAATTTTGAGCAGGCAGCTCTGCATTTTCAGTTTGCACTGGACCCAGCAAATGATGTACTGTAACTGCTCCTGTGAGCATATAATACATGCTAAGTAAATGCTTATCAAATAAATGGACCAAAGAGAGGAGAAGAAAGTGAGAGAAGGGAAAAGGAAATGGGAGGTGACAAAAGAAGAAGGAGATACCGAGGTCACAGAGGAGATGGAGGAAGTCTCAAAGTGGAAAAGCTGAACGGGGATTCTGGAAAACGATGCTGCTGGGGAAGCTCACAGAGTGGGAGTCCAGCTGGGAGGCAAGGACTGGGGCCCATTACTTATCACTCTCCTTCACAGAGGAGTCACAGTCCCTCATTTGACTACAATCCCCAGGTAAAAACAAAAGTGAAAGCAGAAAGAAGTAGCCAGCTGGACCCCAGGGACATGGCGCTGGGAGGCCAGCTGGACACTGTCCCTCACTCATCCCATGACCTTAATCCCAGAGTTCCTTCTATGTGTTCACAGGAAACTGGGGGAAATTGAAACCCCTGGCTTAGGTCAGACCAATTCCCTCTTCTGCCAAGCCCATGTTCAAGGGTATGGCTGGCTCTACCTGATGCCAGACCAAAAAAGACTGGAAAAGAGGAGGAGCCAACTGAAGGAGGATCAAGGGATCCAAAGATCAGGAATCATTAAATCAGTCAATATTCACTAATTACCAACAAATGATACAAGCATTTATTGTCTACTCCATGCATAATGATGAGATGGACATAAAAGGAGTGTAGGGGCACCTGCGTGGCTCGGCCGTTGAGCGTCAGACTCTTGATTTAGGCTTAGGTCATGATCTCACAGTTCCCTCTCTCTCTGTCCCTCCCCTGCTCTCAAGTGTGTGCGTGTGCACACACACTGTCTCTCTCTCTCTAAATAATAAACATTTTTTTCAAAAAAGAGTGTAAACAAAGCCCCTTCATATCCGTGATGCATTCCTGATCCCCATCCTTGTCAGCACCAAGTCTCGGCTCTCAGCAGCACTTTGTACCTTGTCTCTCTGTATCCTGTCCTATAGTTCGTCATGTCCATGCCTTCCCACTTAGGGACAGTAAGCTGGAGAGTGATATTCCTGTCAGGTCTAATGAATATGCCTTGGAGTGTCCTGTGTAGCAAGTGAACAGTAACAATTTATTGGATCCAAGTTTGATACCTCACTGTTGATCAGGGAGCGGGCAAACAGATAACCCTCAATGTAAGTAGGAGTGTGAATATTTACTGCTCTTTTCGATGATTGCCTATGGGGTTGGCTGGGAGGGGGCTTGCGGGGAAACTTTCTGGATGATAGTAATGTTTTGCATCTTGATTGGAATTTGAGTTATACAAGTGTAAGTCTTTATCAAAAATTTATGGAATAGGGGCACCTGGTGGCTCAGTGGGTTGAGCCTCTGACTTCCCTCAGGTCATGATCCATGTCCGTGGGTTCAAGCCCCACATCGGGCTCTGTGCTGACAGCTCAGAGCCTGGAGCCTGCTTCCGATTCTGTGCCTCCCTCTCTCTCTGCCCCTCCCGGCTTATGCTCTGAATCTCTCTGTCTCAAAAATAAATAAAACATTAAAAAAAATGTTTTAACTGCTTCATCCTATTAAAAAACAAAAACAAAAATTTATGGAATGGCCCACTGAAAACTTGTGCATTTTATTGTAGACAAATCTTATTTCAAAAGAAAAAAGTTAACTAATATTTAAGTCTAGTTACTTGTATGCATGAAGAAAGGTTAAATAGCTTATCGCAGGTCACATAGTTCGTAATCGGTAGAAATGAGATTTGAAACCTGGTCTGGCCATCTCCAAAAATACGTGCTTAACCGCAACCACAATACCTTCTTGTCTTCTCTTATTTAGGGACATATCCATGCGGGGTGCTTTTGCCACTAAATACAGACATCTTTTACAAACACAATGTATGATTTGCACTGGGCAACAACCACACTCCATTTCCCAAATTTGAGAATCACTTTTGTGGCTTCGTGCTGAATACCTGAACTAGAGGGACAGCCTGAACCTCATATTCACCTCAGCACATTGCCAGAGAGCTTTGTGTGGAACTACAACTAGTTGTGGAGTGTTATTTATCCTTACATGTATTTATCCTTACATATTTGAGAATTTATTATTTATTGGAAGCATTTCCATCCAAGAAGTATCAATGATGCTAATACAATTCACATTAAATCATTTATCCACCTTCCCTAATATTTGAAAGAGCTGTGGGTAAGGCAGCTAACACAGAGAAAAACACTCTCAACTGAGGTAGAAGGTGAAGATGCCGAGTTTGATTCTAAATCATGTACTTTCTCTGAGCTGGCTCCCTCCTCTGTAACGTAAAAATGATAATCAGACTTACCCACATGATTAAGGATCAAATGATCAGACCAAACTGTTTCTAAACACACACACACACACACACACACACACACACACACACACACAAACATGCACACTCATTCCCACCTACACCCTTTTAAAAAAAGTCACCTACACATTGGGCTTCTAGAGCCAATCAGGTAAAAGTCTTATCTTTTGTAATCAGTCTTAATTAGCTCATAAAAGATAAACATATACTGATACAGAGTCTGTAATCTTAATTTCCCATTCTTGCCTTGTACATTGATAACCTTATTTAATCTTCTCATAATCTCTTTTACTGCCTTTGCTGTCAAAAGGTCAGCCTTTTCTTAAGATGCCAAACAATGAGGAAAATAGCACCTAACCACTCCTCCGTGGGAGACCCCAGAGTAACTGGAATGTAATAGGTGTGAGGGTGCCTGATGTCTCAGTCAGTTAAGTGTCCAACTCTCAGTTTTGGCTCATGTCATGATCTCACAGTTCATGGGATTGAGCCCCAGGTCAGGCTCCATGTCAGCATGGCGCTTGCTTGGGATTCTCTCTCCCCCTCTCTCTGCCCTTCCCCTGCTTGCTTGCATTCTCTTTCTCTCTCTTTTTCTTGCTCTCTCTCAAAATAAGTAAACTTAAAAAAAAAAGAACATCATAGGTGTTTTGTAAAATTATCATTATGAGCAGGCAGAAAAGAGTGTTTATAGTCAGGTGGCATGTCGGTTAAGAGCCAGGTTTCTGGACTGAAACTACAGGTTCAAATCTTGGCCCCACCCTTGATTAGCTATATATTTTCCTCAAGTTTCTGACCTCACCTACAGAATGAACATAATAATAACTACCTCTTATTACATTTTTATTACATATTACATAATTATATTTTTAATTACTTAATTTGTGTAAAGCATCTAGCATAGTGAGTAGCACACAAAAAACTGTCCACACGTGTTGGCTACAAGTATAAAGCAGACCCAGATCCAGAAACACCAAACCACAAGTATATGGAGACGCAGAGAAGCACAGGGGGGAGACGTCCATTGCCGTCACAAGAAGTCTGCCAGGTATCTTGCTTCTCCCCTCTTCCCTCACCTCCCACTTCTCTTCACCATCGTCTCCCCGAATGGCACAGGGGGCCAGCCTAGAGCGGTGATCCAACCACTCACGAGATGGTTTGCAGAGGCAGGCAAGTAGAAAATGAAATGACTAATTGTATACTTAGCACTCATATTTTGCTTAGGATACGAAATCAGTGAAGAAAAAAAGGAAAAGTAAAACCTTCAGAAAGAAGTTTGGCCATATGTATTCAAGGCAACAAAAGCTTTCACGTTGTGTCAATGATGACAATTCTCAGATTTGAACTGGAGTAAATAATCCAAAAAGAAGGTAAAACTATACGTAAGAAGATATACATTGTACCATCTTTTTTTTTAAGTTTATTTATTCTGAAAAAGAGAGTGAGTGCACACGCAAGCAAGTAGAGGAGGGGCAGAAAGACAGAATCCCAAGCAGACTCCAAGCAGTCAGTGCAGAGCCCAACGCAAGGCTCAAACTCATGAACAGCGAGATCAAGACCTGAGCCAAAGTCAGACACTCAACCAACTGAGCCACCCAGGCGCCCCTGTAGCATCATTTAAAAAAAATTTTTTTAATATCTGTTTATTGTTGAGAGATAGAGCACAAGCAGGGGTGGGGCAGAGAAAGAAGGAGCCACAGAATCTGAAGGAGGTTCCAGGCTCCAAGCTGTCAGCACAGAGCCTGACGCGGGGCTCAAACCCACGAACTGCAATATCATGACCTGAGCCAAAGTCCAACACTCTACTGACTGAGCCACCCAGGCACTCCTGTAGCATCATTTTTAAAACAGCTTTATATAAAGAAGCATAATTCACCCTTCTGAAGTATAAAATTCAGTGGGTCTTTTTTTTATGTTTATTTATTACTGAGACAGAAACAGAGCACAAGTTGGGGCGGGGAGCAGAGAGAGGGAGACACAGAATCCGAAGCAGGCTCCAGGCTCTGAGCTAGCTGTCAGCACAGAGCCCAACACGGGGCTCAAACCCATGAACGTGAGATCACGACCTGAGCCGAAGTCAGACACTCAACCGACTGAGCCACCCAGGCGCCCCTCAGTGGGTCTTTTTTAAGTATATTCACAGAGTTCTACAAGCAACACTGATTTTAAAGGCTTTTCATTACCCTCAAAAAAAATCCATTAGCAGTTACTCCCCATTCCTCTCTCTCTCAGCTCCTGGCAACCACTAATCTACTTTCTGTCTCTTAAAGCAGTTGATGATCAATGACAAGGACGAAGAAAATAAACTCATTGTTACCAAGTAAGAGAACATAAAGCTTTGCTAAATTCTGGGACATCTATTCAATATTATGTGGCTGTTGTTAAGAATTACCACAATAAAGATTATATCAAAAGGTGAACTATACATGAGATAATGCTTAATATTTTTTAAAAATACAAAATTGTTAATATACTCCAATGTCAACTAGTGTGTGGACAGACTGGAAGAAAAGTGTGGACATTTTAAATGGCCACATTAGGATAATGAGATGGTGCTTTTTTCTTTATAGTCTTTAAATATTTTTTGCAAGATTTTATATTTAACAAGTAGAAATGTTAGGAAATCTACTGAAAATTATTGTAATAGAGAACATATTGAAGGGCACAGCCAGCCAGCAATCCAGCCTTTCTGACTTGGAGCCGGTTTTTAACCAGCAAGTCTCTCTAGTGTGGGCTCCTTCTGGCAGCCATGAGCCTCATGCCACAAAGATCTCATTCTCCCGACTGCAAAGCCTTTTACACTAAAGACATTCAGCCGTCCCCTCTGACTCCCTTGCCTCTCAGCCTACGTTCCCTGCCATGTCCCTATCCAGGGACTCCTTACCAAAGCCCTCTTACATATAACACATACCAATGACTCCTGGCCAATTTCCTTCTATTAATATATTAACTGTAGGTGCAGATCCTTCTGATCACAGCCATACTTTCCTTATATGGGATGAACAGTATGAAAATTGGTGTAAACAAAACAACAACCAGCTCCCCCCCCGCCACTCTCCATTCCCACCTCCTGTAGAGACACAGCTCATTTAGACTATCACAGCCTTCACGTTAGATCTCCTCCCTCCACCTCTACCTGTGGGAGAATCATCACTGACATCCCGCCATTGTTCACACCTGCATTCCACTCTAGGCCCCGCGTCCTCCTCTTCATCCTTCTTCCCCTCCCTCCCTCTCCTCTGTCTGTCTACCTGTCTGTCTCTCTCTCTCTCACACACACACACACACACACACACACACACACACACTCCACACATCCTCTGATGCAGCAGCCCTGGCCGTGTCCCACAATTGTCCCTGGGATTTGATTTGTGCCCCATTATCTCCTACTCCTCTCAGTTTACCCAAAGGCCTGGAACCCAGCCTCCTCTGTCCTGCTCTGTTTCTCAAAATGAGTATGCCTCTGTCCTCTCTGTACCTCCCAACACTTGCCTCACCTAGACTAACTGTCAGGGTCCCCTTAAAAGAGTGGGTTCTTGGGGCTCCTGGGTGGCTCAGTCAGTTAAGCATCCAGCTTTGGCTCAGGTCATGATTACACAGCTCATGAGTTGAGAGCCCCGCATTGGGCCCTGTGCTGACAGCTCAGAGCCTAGCGCCTGCTTTGGATTCTGTGTCCCCCTCTCTCTCTGCCCTTTCCCCACTCCTGCTGTCTCTCTCTCTGTCAAAAATAAATAAACATTAAAAAAGTGGGGAGGGGGGAGGTCCTGGATCTCCAGCGGGTGGTGAGGCCAGGCAAAAAGGTAACCTTCTAGTGAGAGCATTCAAGTGTGTTTAGTGAGCACCTAACATGTGTCAGGAACCATGTCAGTTGCAGGGATTCAAAAATTATTGAAACTTATCACTCACTTTGAAAAGCTCACAGCAGGAGCACATGGGTGGCTCAGTTGGTTAACTGTCAGACTCTTGGTTTCGGCTCAGGGCATGATCTCGGAGTTTCCTGAGCTCGAGCCTGACCTCAGGCTCTGTGCTGACAGCCTACTTGAGATTCTCTCTCTCTCTTCCCCTCCACCACTTCCACTCTCTCACTCTCTCTCAAAATAAGTAAGTAAACTTAAAAAATTTTTAAAGAAAAGCTCACAGTAGAAGAGAGGTATGTAAACAGAAAATTACTAAACAAACAGCTAAAGGCTTTACCAGGGGTAGTAAAGAATGCTGAGGATGCACTGTGGAGACAGCCTCCACAGCAGGCATCACCCTGGATGTGGCTTTTGAAGAGTCAAGGGGGCCAAGAAGCACACACAAAAATGTCTTCCAGGTCTTCAGAAAACAAGTTCACAGAAATGGTACTTTGGCAGCAGCTGAAGCAGGACACGCCATTCCAAGCCCAAAGCAAATCATGCGAAGCACTATGTGATCAAGAGAGATTAAATAAACCTTGGCCTCTGCTCCTAGGCATTAAATACATTACCTAAATATAAGGCAAACTATTCAGAATACAGTGTGCTTTGAGCAGAGGTGGAAACTGAATAGAACTCTGGTCCTAAGTACAAAGATCACTGGGGTGGCGGTGGGGGTGCAGGAGCACTCTCAGTAAGGCAGGTACTAGGTGGGTAGAGTAAAAAAAAAAAATCAAGGTGGGGCAATAGCAGTCAGGTGGAAGCAGAAAGAGGAGGAGGAAGCCAACGCAGAACCGAGGGATTGGAACAGTGGAGGGGGTGGAGCCGCCGGGCTCCACCCCCGCCTCCTCCAGCTTGGCTACAACCTACTTTCTGCGGAGTCGGCGTCGTTCCGGACAGATGAGGGAGGAACTCCTAAGCCCGGTGAGAAGGGTAGGAGGGATTGTGGTTTGGGTTCAAGAAGGAGGACTGGGGTTAGGGTTAAAAAAGGGGGTCTGGCCCCTACGTAGAATCTGGCTTTTTGATGTGTCTAAGTTCAGGGAATTCCTGATGGGTTGGTTTTGGGGTGCTGCTAACCAGGTGCTGCTGCTGTTGTTGCAGAGGGAAAAGAAAGCTTCTCCCCCCGGCCTCCCAGCCCTTGTGGTAATTACAGACAGGAAGTTTGAAATCTAGACTTACTGAGTTAAGGCCCATAGACCCTGGCAGGTGCAGAGTATACAGAGATCAGCAGTTATCTGGGCCTCCGACTAGTCCTTTGTAAGAGTCCCTCTCACATAGTTGTGTCTCTGTGGCTTTGTCGGGTCCATGTACATTTTCTCTGTCCAACCAGAGCATGGGCTGAGTAGAGGAAATGTGAAGGTCGGGTCTAATGGTGCTCCTTCCCAACTTTTCTCCCCAATAGAGTCTAAATAGGGAAATGGGGGGGGGGGTAGTGTGGAGGTCCAGTGAAGAACAATTATAGAGAAAAGGCAGTGGTTGCCTCATTACCTGGATTCCACAGATGCTGGTGAGCACCGAGGCCCCAGGCAGGGCCAGCCAGGACTGGGTCTTGGATGGTGTAGAAAGATAGAGCTGGAAGAGACACTGCAAGGAAGAAGTAAGAAGGAAGGAAGGCAGGGTCATGACACAGGAAGTTGCATGAAAGATCCTGGGTTTATTTCCTGGCTACTCCACACATATTGATACCCTGGGACTCTATTGATCCTAGAGAGATTTACAAAACTGAAGGGAACCCTGAAGGTCATATATTTTGGCCATTTATTTAAGACTGAGGAACCTGAGACCCAAAGGTGTCTGATGTGGTTACTTTGGAATCTGACCCGACCAGGACACCAGTTGCTGGTTTAGACACAATACCCGTGTGTCTTTTTGCAGGAGCCTGGGGAGGGGCCATGGTGCCAAGACAGTTGTGGGGGAGACTGGAGAAGCCGTTTCTCTTCCTGTGCTGCGCCTCCTTCCTCCTGGGGCTGGCTTTGCTGGGCACACAGCCGGACATCGCCCCTGTTGCTTATTTCTTTCTCACCTTGGGTGGCTGCTTCTTGTTTGCCTGCCTCCTGGCCCGTTTTCTGGAGTGGGGGTTCCGATCAATGCAGACCGAGAACCCAGGGGCCTCAAGCAATGCACGGTGAGTTCAGGGGTGGGCAGAATTCCAGGAATACATGATGGACCCTTTTTCCTGGTGTCCCTCTAGTCTCTCAGGCATATAGCTCTGCTTCCCTGTTACTGGTCTCAATGAGCGGGTGCGTGGGGGATTAACGGAGGGGTTTTTTGCCAGTAGAAGATAGTAAAGGGGAAAAGGACTCCACTCAGAAGACCACCAGTGATCTTTATTTCTCGTCCCTCAGCGACAACGAAGCCTTTGAGGTGCCAACCTATGAAGAGGCTATGGTTTTGGAATCACAGTGCCGCCCCCAAGAGCTGGGTCAACCACCCCCCTACAGCAGTGTTGTAATCCCCCCAGAACTTGGGGAAGGACAGCCTGACCATCCAGAGGGGCCCGAAAGAGCCAGACTGGAAAGGCGAGTGGGCTCGGAGGGATCTACGACCTCAGGAAATGCTGGAAGAGCTCCCATCAGCCTTCGGCTTCGGGGACCCAGGGCTGTGTCCACTTCTCCTGATCTTCAGAGCTTGGGGACACCCCCCAAATTGGAGCCTCTTACCCCACCCCCTGCCTATGATGTCAGCTTTGGTCTACCTGATGATGATGTTTTCTTTGAAAACAACCGGACACCCCCCTAAAAGACTAAGCCAGGATACATCATCTCTGCGCCACTCACTCATTCATTTGACCAACATTTCCTAGTGCCTGCCCTGTATCAGGAAATGTGTTTCCACTTGGGGAACTTAACTCAGAGGGGAGTCAGGTTGCCCTAAGCCTTTCCCAGCTGAGATGTACATAGCACTATTGGAGTCTTTGGGTAACATTCAGTGACCTACCCCATATCTGACATTTCCAAAGTTAGATGAGTGTGAGAGGAGTGACCCAGAGAATCTGGAGAAGGAAGAAAAGAAACATCTGAGTGACGGCTATGTTGCTTCTGTTCTGGGTGCTTCATCTCTATTAGCACAAGAAGACTTCCCCAGCCTTGTGAGTTATTACTACCTCACTACCCCTTGATTCCAAGGGTCAGAGAGTTTGACAATTTGCACAGGGGCACCCTGCTAGTAAATAGCATAAAAATGTTTATTTACTCTTCTGCCCCCAAAGCCTATTGTATTTTCGATACAAGGTCATCCACGAATCTCTTAATCTCTATCTCAGGCAACTGCTGGAGAGAGATGGAAGACTTACTAGAGACACAATGGTGGACCAGTTGTGTCTGCGGGCAGTGTGGCCTGAGCCTGACCAGGAGTGTGCCCTCTCTCCTAGATGAGCAAAGCTAATCAAAGCCGTGATAACCCATGCTCCATGAAAGGGGCGGTGTCAGCCCTGGGGTTAAAGAGCAGACTCCAGAGCAGGATCCCCACCCCACTGGGAAGCAGTGGAGTAAAGTGCCCCATGGGAAGGGGCTTCTGATTTTAAGACGGGTGGGAAAGGGTCATAAAGGATAAAACAGGAGGGCACTTGCGGGGAAGAACACTGGGTGTTATATGGAAACCAATTTGACAAAAAAAAGGAAGAATAAAACAGGAGCTTGCCAGGGATGGCGGAGTACCTACTATAAATTACCTACTATGAAGCGCTAGAGCCACTTTCATGGTGTCTAACTCCTTAAAGTCTCACCCCTGTGCTCGGACCGCAGCGTTTTACCCCGTCCCCGGGTCCTGCTAGCTAAGATCCCAACAGAAAGCAGACTTTACGGAATTGTGCTTCGGCAGTAATGTAGGCTTTAGCCACTGGGAGCTGCTCGGCCATCGCTGACCCTGAGCATCCTGAGGGGTGCGCTCCCCACTTGGGCCTTCGTCCACTGTGTGGTATTCGTGTAACGCCTTCTAGTGCCTTCGATCTCCTCCTTACCCTGGCCTCAACAGTTCAACTTCAATAAAGTGAAAAGTCCGGCCAAACCCGTCTCAGTAACCTTGCAATAGGCGGGCAAGGTGGGAGGTGCCTGAGAGAGAGCCGTGATTTCCGCGGGAACCGACGACCAATCGGATTCCCAGGTAGGACGGGGCGGTTCCTCGCCTCCCCCCGCCCCTTCCCTTTCCGCCAAGAGCGCTCTCTCACCCCATTGGACCGTGCGTCAAGCGCTCGCGCTCTGTGCCTGCGCGCGCACCGGCGATGGCAGAAGCCGGGCAGCTCTCGCGTGTGGGTGGAGCTAGGAGAGGCAGCGCGCAGGCGCGTTGTGCGCCGGCGGGCAAGGGAGGGCAGCAGAGGGCGTGAGGGCTTTCGGTTTGTTTGGATTTGTGGGCGGTGCGTGCAGAGCCCGGGAAAAGCGGTAAATGGCGGCGCCGAGCGCGGGCTTGCGGCCCGCCCTGCACCGAAAGGAGGTAATGGCCGCTGACAGAGGGCGCAGGTGAGTGAGGGAGGGTCTCACAGGTCCTTAGTTGGGCCCAGGGAAGGGAATGCGGATCATGGTCCTGTCGCCCCCTCCCCGCGGAGCCCCTGGAAGCAGCCGTGTTCGCCCGTGCAGTCAAGGGTGGGAGGCCAGGCTGAGCCCCCCCGAGGGGCGCGCGCGGAGCGGGCTTCCTTCGTCCCTGTCCCTCGTGAGCCGACCGCCCCTGCCTGCTTTGTCCAACCCCAGGGGGCTCTGAACATGAGGAGCTCTCCGGTCCTGCCAAATCTCGGCTTCTCTTAAAGATTCTCCATCCTTCCTTTCTCCCAACTCCTATTGAAGGAACTTTGCTCTGTCCCCTTAAAAGCGGATGACACTTGCAGACCTCGCAGTTCTCTCTGATGTGCATTTGGTTTGGATTGGCTGCATCATGACACGTATTGCTTTGGGTATAATGATCAGGTTTTCAAAGCAGTCGACAGGGGCGTTGGGGTTTGAGTACTTTGAAAGGACAAGGTGCTTCCGAGACTCCGAGTGTGTCTCCACCTCTGCCCCAGTTATATCATTTCAAGGCAGGCATCACCCTGGATAACATTAATGCCTCGTGGTCCAGACCCGGAAGATTAATTTAGGACTTTGGAGACAGAACCTGCAGAAAGACACAGAATCAAGACTTAAGAATTCCGTTTGTGTCCTTTTCTCCTTTCCCTCCTCCCCATTCATCTTGTCCTGAAGTTCTAGATGATTATGATTACTTTGGGAAAGTCCACAATTGAGCATTTCACCCCAAAGTGGAATGCAGAAAGGAGCAGGTGTTTGAAGAATGGATAATGCTTGAGATTAAACCTAATGAGTTACTGATTGAAAATTTAAGTCTAGAACGTGAAAGAGTTAAGAATTGGGAGTCAGTGAATTGTGAGTATGGATGAGATTGAATAGGGAGAGGCTCTTAGAGGTGGGGTTCCTAATGAGATGTCAACATTCAAGGGCAGGCTAAAGATCTTGTGAAGGAACAGGAACAGTCAGCGGAGAGAGGGACTGGAGAGAATAGTATCAGATAGGAAACCAAGGGAGGAGAAAGTTTGAAATGCTACCGGGAAACCAAGGAAAGAAAGGAGGAAACCTGCTCCACCAATGGTATGTATCCTAAGGAAATAAATGCCCAGCATCTCCAGCTGTGGTGTTTGTTGTCCTGCGGTTGGCCTGATAACACGTATTTTTACCAGAGTTTCAGATACGCCGTCATTGTTGCCAGTTTGGTATTTTCTAAGGTGATTCTTTTTTTATTAAGATATCTATTTATTCACTCACTAATTTATTATTTAAGAGCAAGAGAATGAGCAGGGGAGGGAGCAGAGGGAGAGAGAGAATCTCAAGCAGGCTCCACACTCAGCCCAAAGCCCGAGGCAGGGCTTGATCCCATGACCCTAGGATCACGACCCAAACCAAAATCAAGAGGCAAACACTCAACTTACTGAGCCACTCAGGCACCCTAAAGATTTTTTTATTTTAATATCTTTAAGTTTATTTCAAGAGGGAGAGAGCACAGGAAGGGCAGAGAGAGAATCCCAAGCAAGTTCCACACTGCGGGCTAAGCCCGACAGAGGGCTCAATCCCACGACTGACAGTGAGGTAATGACCTGGGCCGATATCAAGAGTCAGACACTTAACCGACTGAGCCACCCAAGTGCCCTACATGTTTTCTTTTTAAAGTATTCTCTACACCCAAGCCTGACACGGGGCTCAAACGCACAAACCCGAGGTCAAGAGTTGTGCACTCTACTGACCAAGCCAGCCAGGCACACCGAAGGTGATTTCCTAAATAAGGTTTTTTATTTCTTTAGATGTTTTGTAGCGGGTTTCTACTGAAGGTTTGGGGTCATGGGAGTATTTCTAATAAACAGAAATCTCAAGTTAAAGTGGAGTTTCAAACATCACTGCCCCAAAACC
The DNA here is from genome assembly GCF_006229205.1 of Suricata suricatta. Lineage (NCBI taxonomy): Eukaryota > Metazoa > Chordata > Mammalia > Carnivora > Herpestidae > Suricata > Suricata suricatta. The sequence continues at coordinate 11,355,974 of NC_043701.1, read as the reverse complement.
CTAACCTTAACCTAAGTTGGCTACTTTCAACCTTGGGAATGTTTTGCTGACCGCTTCCTCTGCCTTAAGATCCCACCTCCCAGCCTCTTTGGTCTCTCAGCTCTTCCAGGACTCTGCTTTTTCTTCCTCTATAAATCTCTAACCTAGAGTTAAGCCAAGTGCATCATATAAATGCACAGTATTTAACGGATTCTAAGATGCACGTTCTGTGCCCCGCCCTCCACATTTTAACATCTTTGAAATCAGTATGCATCTTTAAATAGGCTTTAAAGTTACAAACTGAAGCTGTTATCTCATCCCTTTCCTGCTGTCATCGGGCTCCTACTGTTGTAATCTTTTTGGGATTTGACTAACCAGGCTAGAGAGCTCTGGGTTTATGTAAACTACACACAAAGAAAATATATATTGGAAGTGGATTTTTAAAATTCATAAACAGAGCCAGTCTCTTTCCAAACCAATAACAGGGCTCCCTGGGTCGTCCAGTCGGTTAGGCATCCGGATTCGGCTCAGGTCATGATCTCAAGGTTTGTGGGTTCCAGCCCTGCATCGGGCTCTGTGCTGACAGCTAGCTCAGAGCCTGGAGCCTGCTTCAGATTCTGTATCTCCCTCTCTCTCTCTGACCCTTCCCTGTTCCCACTGTCTCTCTGTGTCTCTCAAAAATAAATAAATAACTAAATAACATAAAAAATTAAAAAAAAAAACTAAACCAATAACAAAACCAAAGAATCCTTGAAATAATGACATCTCTATTAAATTAAATTACCAAAACAATTGAACCTTTATGCTTTAATAACTCTTTAAAGTGATCTCAAGTTATGTTGATTGTGTTTGTCAATGGTGTTTACTGTGACTTTCTGTCATACTTTCTACTTACCCAGTTCTTATTTCTAATGTCATTTTGTCACAGGAACTTGAGTTTTAAAAACCATAGATACAGTTGGTATAAGTGGGCTAGAGAGTATGTGCATGTGTGGGCACCTATCTCCTTTATTTCCTGTTAAAGCCAGCGATTGGCTTGAGCTTTTGCCATTTATTAAATTATTTTATTCCTCACCCAGAATCAATTTTTTAAAACATTTTTTAATGCTTATTTATTTTTGAGAGAGACAGAGCGTGAGCCAGGGAGTGGCAGAGAGAGAAGGAGACACAGAATCGGAAGCAGGCTCCAGGGCCAGAGCTGTCAGCACAGAGCCTGATGAGGGGCTCAAACTCATGAACCATGAGATCATGACCTGAGCCAAAGTCGGATGCTTAACCGACTGAGCCAGCCAGGCGCCCCCAGAATCATTTTAAACATACCAGTTTTAGCAACCTAGATAAGTCATAAGAAAGGTTTTCTGGAATTATCTCCCAGTTAAGAAAAATTTTTTTAGTGTTTATTTATTTTTGAGAGAGCGAAGGACAGAGCACGAGTCAGGGAGGGGCAGAGAGAGAGAGAGAAAAAGAACACACAGAATCCGAAGCAGGCTCCAGGCCCAGACCCTAATGTGGGACTCACATTCATGAACTGCAAGATCATTACCTGAGCAGAAGTCAGACACTTAACCGACTAAGCCATCCAGGCACCCCTGGAATAATCTCTTAATTGAAATTGGTGTGTCAGAGTAATATTTCTTCTCATAAATATATGTGTACTTCTGTGTGTAACAATTTTGTCAAGATAGGTATTTCCCTCCCCTAGACTGACTATTCATCCCAGAAGATGGTCTCAGTTGAACATACTTCATAAAAAAATTATACATTATTTCCTTTTGACCAGTTATTGCTCAATACTGCTTGTATTTTATTTTATTTTTAAATTTTTTAAATCTTTATTTTTATAGAGAGAGCACAAGCAGGGGAGGAACAGAGAGAGAGGGAGACATAGAATCCAAAGCAAGCTCCAGGCTCTGAGCCGTCAACACAGAGCCCCATGTGGGGCTCAAACTCACGAACTGTGAGATCATGACCTGAGCCAAAGTCGAACACTCAGTTGACTGAGCCACCCAGGGGCCCCCAAACTGCTTTGATTTTAACCAGAGTCATTAAAATAAGCCTAATTGCAGGTCCCATTCTTTTTGTTCTCTCTACCTGTACCTCCACTCTTCTGTGCCAAATCTTGTACCTGACAGCCTTTCCCTCTGCCTTAAATCTGTAGGCTATTGGGAGTGTGTGGCATGCATCCTGACCATCAGGAAGCACTAAAAAAGAACCGAGTGGTATTGGCCAAACAGCTTTTGCTGAGTGAACTGTTAGAACACCTCCTAGAGAAGGACATCATCACCTTGGAAATGAGGGAGTATATTCAGGTATTTGTAAGCAAAACAAAAATGCCGAATAAATAATCTGGGCGTGGGAGTATTACAAAGTGTGGCGAGGATGTTGAGCCTTTCTAAGGAAATGAAAATGCCCTTCTTCCTTAAAGCCTTAAACAGAAAATACATCTGATTTAAGAAGAATAGGAAAGACCTCCCCCCGTACATGTATTTTTCCTGTGAGAGGATTCTTGAGATTACTGGGAAGGTCATCTGGAAAGAGAGAATTATAGCTGGATAAGTAAATATGACTTCATATTGTATTCTTTTGTCTTAGGCCAAAGTGGGCAGTTTCAGCCAAAACGTGGAACTTCTCAACTTGCTGCCCAAGAGGGGTCCCCAGGCTTTTGATGCCTTCTGTGTGGCCCTGAGAGAGACCAAGCAGGGTCACCTGGAGGACCTGTTGCTCACTACCCTCTCTGGTCTTCAGCACGTAATCCCACCGGTATGGAGCCCTAGACATGTGGTGTGTTGAGAAGAATTCATTTGGTGGGAAAGGAACTTTTGAGACAGGGCTGGGGAGACTAGATGATGGTTTTATTCAACTGGACCATCTCCCTAAGGCCTGGCGTGACGGGTCCTGATTTCTTACAGTTGAGCTGTGACAACGACTGGAGTCTCCCCTTCCCGACGTGCGAGTCCTGTCCCCCTCACAAGCAGCTCCGCCTGTCTCCAGGTGAGAATCAGCGGCGTCACACGTCCCGCAGATTGACTTTCCCTCCCTTGACTGGTATCTGACTTTGCCCTAGCACAGTTCTTATTTACATTCATAATGGGAACGGTCCCCTCAGTGAATTTGTCAGGGACCAGCAGGAAAATTTAGGTAGAGTGTTGCTTTGGCCTGCTTGTTTCCATCACAAATGATTTTTCTGCAGCATTTAGCCCTTAGCGCAGGTACTGATAGGAAATTCCTACCCAAGTGGCCTGGCTCTTTAAAACCATTACTTTAGAATGAGCAAAGACTACATTTTGGGCCCCTAGCCTGCTGACTGAGTAGCCTATTGATTAGAACAAGACTTTTTATCAGATATCTCATTCAGTGGATTTAAGTACCTACTATATGTCAGCAGATAATCAGGCAGAGAGCAAAAGCACATAGAGTCTCTTGTCCTCCTGGATTTTATAATTTTGAGGAATGAGCAAAACCACTAGTTATTAAAACCCCAGTTCAACAGGGTGCCTAAAGTTAAAATGAAGTACTAGGATTGACACATAGATTGTACACTAGGTTTCTGGCTCTCTGTGCACAGATGCTGTGGAACACTCCCTAGACAACGGAGACGGTCCTCCCTGCCTTCAGGTGAAGCCTTGCACTCCTGAGTTTTATCAAACACACTACCAGCTGGTGAGTCCCACGGGATGCAAGAGGAAGAGTTGGGAAACAGGATACCCTTCCTGGGCATCCGAACTTACTTTGCGTGTAAATCTCCTTCCTGCTTTATTAGAAAATCATTACTGATTGGTTATCTTTTCTGGGCGTTTCCCTGTATTGACCTGGTGGGGTTAACAAAAATATGATGGCTTTGTATTTCTGAAATGTGTTGGTTTTTTTTAGTTTGGGAGACATAGTTTCTGTCCATAAGAAGCTCTGATTGACCTCCCGCTCCCCGCATCCCGCCCCAGGCCTATAGGTTGCAGTCTCGGCCTCGTGGCCTGGCATTGGTGCTAAGCAATGTACACTTCACTGGAGAGAAAGACCTGGAATTTCGCTCTGGAGGGGATGTGGACCACAGCACTCTGGTCACCCTCTTCAAGCTTTTGGGCTACAAAGTCCACGTTCTACTTGACCAGACCGCACAGGTACATCCACTGCGTGCCTGGGAGGGCTGGGGGACACTGTGGGGCCAGCAGCATCCGCTGCTCTTGTGCCTGCTGGGTAGATGTTACTCAAGTTACGGTGGTTGTTTTGTTGTTGTCTTGTTTGTTTTTAATTTTTTTTAATGTTTATTTCTGAGAGAGAGACAGAGCATGAGTGGGGGAGGGGCAGAGAGAGAGGGAGGCACAGAATCTGAAGCAGGGTCCAGGCTCTGAGCTGTCAGCACAGAGCCTGATGTGGGGCTCGAACTCACAAGCCATGAGATCATGACCTGAGCCGAAGTTGGACGTTCAACCAACTGAGCCACCCAGGAGCCCCTCAAGTTCTATTATTCTTTGTACCTTTTTACTCATTCTGTTCTGTGTCTTACCTTGCAATTTAGTTAATAATAATAATAAGTTAGGTCAGCCACCTGCTTCAGTGTTAAGTTCTAGGGTCACTGTGCTCTCCCTGAGCAATGCCAGTCCCAGTTTGGGTTCTTACTCTTTCATGTTCAGGAACTTGGTTCCTAATCACTCAGGATGTAAGGAGACACTGAGATTTACCCAGCCAATCAGGAAAGATACTTCTAAGCCATAATGACATGGGACATTTACTTCTTGGTGAATATCGTTGCTTACACATCCACTTATTATTGAAAAGATTACTCCGGCAGATAAAGTGAAAGTTTGCTAGAACTGTCCTTGGCAGTTTAATGAACTGACATGGGAAAATTCCTTACCCTTACCAGTTGTGTGACCACAAGACAGATCTCAGGGTAGATTACTTCTGGACTAGATTCCTACAAATCATAAGCATTTTCATTACGTGCTCTTCCCTGTTTCCCTGTTGGCCCCCATGACTGAGCCGTACTGCTGCCTTAGGTGTGACCTTTAGGTGTTTCTGTTCTAGAATCAATGATAGCCTTTTGGAAAAAAGATGCTAATCTTCATTTTTTTGCATTTCCGTCCTTTTGCTCTTTTTTTAAAGTTTTTATTTTAGTTCCAGTCAGTTAACATACTATTATGTTAGTTATGTGTTATGTTAGTTTCATATATACAATATAGTAATTCAACATTTCCATACATCACCCTGTGCTGCTCATGCCAAGTGCACTCCTTAATCCCCATCATTTATTTAACCCATCTCCACACCCTTAATTCTTCATTTTGATTCCAGAATAATAGTACTTTCTCAAACTCGCCTTCGGGAATGTCAGTGGTAAAATCAGAGTTTCTAGGAAATTTGGCTTGTTGAGGTAGGAAATCTTTGTTTTGTCTTCAGCATTGTCTGTGGCCTTCATTTCTCAGCTGTCTTCTGTGAGATGTTGTGTACATGCTGCACTTTGGGGAAGGCCAGTTTCAACAGTAGATCCCTGAGTGTTGTTATTTACATGGTCTTTTCACCAGCTTTGCAGTAGTAGCCCATGCAGAGAAGTAAACCCATCCTTGCTTCAGAGCCGTGGCTGGACCAGCTTCTGTAGTCGAGTACTCAAGTAGGTTATATGCTCGGGGCGCCTAGCTGGCTCAGTCAGTGAGCCTGTGACTCTTGATCAAGTAGGTTATATGCTTTCCGAGAAGATCTGCTGGGCATGAAGGGAATACGGGTAGGACATCAGCCATAATTCCTCCAATAATTCCTACTAGAAGGTCACTTAACAAAATGAATGTTATTTATGTTTCTCTAGAGGTGTTGACCTAGTCTTTTTTTTTCTTTTTTAAATATTTATTCTGGGACAGAGTGAGATCACAAGCACATGTAGGGGAGGGCCAGGGAGAGAGAGAGAATCCCAAACAGGCTCCATGCTGTCAGTATAGAGCCCAAGGAGGGGTTCGAACTCCTGAACCATGAGATCATGACCTGAGCCAAAATCAAGAGTCAGATGCTTAACCAGCTGAGCCATCCAGGTGCCCCTCTAGCCATTCCTTTTACTAGCAATTTATTATGTCATAGTTTTCCAAATTGTATACAGTTAATAAGGTATTTTACATGCTTGGTAGTTAAAAATACTCTGAGTGTCTCAGTCAGTTAAGTGACCGACTTTGGTTCAGGTCATGATCTCATGGTTTGGGAGTTCGAGCCGCACATTGGGCTCTCTGCTGTCAGCACTGAGCCCGCTTTGGATCCTCTGTCCTCCTCTCTCTGCCCCTCCCCAGCTTCTTCTCTCTCTGTCAAAATAAACTTTAAAAAAAACACAATCCTGAATCACCAAGTCAACTATATACTACTGTTTTTCAGAGGCATTCAGCAGAGTTAGTGGGCCTGAGAACCCACTTCACAAATACCATTTGCTTTTATGCTAAACCTCATGTAGATTCAAGTACCTATTGGATTCTCATTCTCTGGTTACATTGTTCTAAAACTCAAATTGCAATTGATTTGAATTTTGAGCACTTATGGGGCACCTATCTGGCTCAGTTGGTAGAGCCTATGATTCTTTGTCTTGGGGTTGTGAGTTCAAGTCCCATAATGGACATAGAACTTACTTTAAAAAATAATCAGGGGCATGTGGGTGACTCAGTTGGTTGAGCATCCTACTCTTGATCTCAGAGCTGTGAGCCCACAGGTCCATAACCAAATTATGCCTAGCATGGAGCCTAATTTTAAAAAAAGTAATATAAATAAATAAATAAATACCAATTAATTAATTTTGAACACTATAATGGCTGAAGAGGAACTATGTTTGCTACTAGAAATTTTTTAAATGTTATTCTTGAGTTCACAGGACCTCAGATGAGGTAGTCTTGACATTAGCAAAAAGGAAGTACTGTCCGTTATATCCCTAAGGACCAAGCAAGAGTAGACAACGTCTTTACGGTAGTTAAGATAAAGACACCATCCCTTCAGTAGATGTGGTCAGAAGGATCTATGGATTGTGTGAGACTTGAACTGGCCTTGAAAGATAGAAGCCCCTGAATCACAGAGGAGTGGGGGAGGGGTCCTAGGCAGAGAGAGTAACCTACGGATGGGAAACGTGGCTATGATGTTGGGGACTTCATGGGTAAACCAAATGCCTACAGCAAAAAAAGTGCCAAAAATAAGATTGGAGATGAAGGGACCAGAATCCCATGGCCTTGAACTTCCTTGTTTTAGAAAACCATTAGTAATTTTTTTTAACACAAGGGTAATACACTCACAGTGATGATTCAGGGTCAAGAATGAAGTAGAGACCAGTGGTAGGGAATCCAGTTTGGAGTTAATATCATAATGGGAGTACGAGATGTTGGGATCCTGGACAGAATAGTGGACCAAGAGGGGAAGAATGTGTGTGGAAAATAGCTGAATAGCATGACTGTACTGTCAGTGCTTGGTGGTTAAATGACTGCATATAGGAAAAGATAGAAAAATTCAGTAAGGAATTGAGGGTCTCAGAGAAATCGGGACCAAACATTTGGGCATTACTGGTGCGGGAGAAATACTTTAATTGGTAAGAGTATGAAATCTTTGAGGAGACTAGAGTAACAAGACCAAAAGGCATATAGAACTGTACCTTCGGGGGGATAGCCCTCAGTGGTCTAGTCCTCAGCTCCGGGGGCTCAAATGTGAGGAGGTCATTGCACAGTCTGTTTCCCACAGTGGCCAATCAAACTCTCAGTGTACTTAAAGCCAAGTAGTTACAGTGGGTTATGATAATTTGGTTCTTTGGACATAACTCCTGGTAGGACTTCTCAAGAGACTCAGCTTCATTATCATGTAATTATTTGTCAAGCAAAGGTCTTTTTTCTCCCTATTATACCTTTTTGCCTTTAGAAATCATTGCGTTTAAAAATTTGCAGTTGTGTAGTCTTAGAGAGCCCTCTTCACTTGACAGTGCTAGACAGTAACTGGTGTTCTCGCTGCTCATGGAGGTTTTCAGTTTTCCTCTTGGTCATTGAAGTCTTCTGTCATTGCACCTCCCCGTGAAGTTACTAGTTCTAGAATTACAGTTTATCGTATATTAGGAAATAAGATACATGTTAAAGTGGCACATTTCCTTTTACCTTGTGGTATTGATTTTTAACTTACATTTGGGTCACAGACTGCTTTGAAAACGTAAGGACATGCTATAGGTCATCTCTGGAAAATGTAGCTAGCCATAAAGTTTTGTGTATCATTTCAGAGGGTTTTATATGTTATTCCCTTGTGTCCCCGAACCTCCAGTTAAGAACCCTGCTATTTTTAGAAGTACTGTAATTTTATCAGAAATATATCGAGAGATCCTATTTCAAGCTTTGCTACTTGTAGAAAAATTTCCCCCAAATGAATAACCCCCATTTCTCAGCTCAGTGCAATTAAATTCAGTTACTAAGTGTGTATGTTCTTACTTTGGGCTTTGTTGTCCGCTATTTACTGGCCTAATAGTCTCACTTAAGTTCAAAATGCTCCTGAGTAAGTGCCAAACATGTATATTTACTGCCTTCTTCCAGCAAAATTAACTTCAGCTACTGTATGTTACAACTCCGTTATGGTCAACTCCAGAAGAACATTCATACTCACGTATTCTCTTGAGATTATCTAGAAATAAAAGAATTTTGGATATCTTTTCATTACTGTATGATTTCCAATATTATGATTGGCTTCTGTTTGCCCAGAAAATGAACATTTTCTTCAGTAAAGCCACGTTCTTCATATCCAGTTTAGTTGCAGCCTCTCAAGTCTTTTGTAGAATTGTCTCTATTGGCTGCAAACAGAAGCATTCTGAACAACTAGGAGTTCTCAAACTTTAGCATGTCACAATCCCCTAGAGTTTGGTGGGGCCCAAGACTTTGCCTTTCTTACAACTTTTTCGAACTTGTAAGAAATATATTATATAAGTGTGCTTTTTATTGGCGGCTGAATACATTGTCACTGTTCTGCCTGATAGCATAATCATTTTCTTTATATTAAAATTCATAGTCCAAATGAACTTGCTTTCTCCCTGCTCATGTCAAATAGGAGGGACCACTCAGACTTCTTGAGTTGTAGAGGGAGACCCAGATTTAAAAGTTTGTGTTGGATTATTAAACTGTTTTGTATAGCTTGCTGTTGGATGGGCCGGGTGGTTAAGGCAGAGTGATAATTCATGTATGGCCACCTGGTGCATGGCACACAGCGTTCTTACGTTGGACTACAAAGTTGACCAGTAGTAGTTTCTTTGAGAAAATGATATTGCTACTCTTTATTAGATATGCACATTCTAATAATGGTAGTTCTTTGTATCAGGTGCCAGTCATAGTTGTAAATCCTTTCTCTGAAGTATTTCATTTAATCTTTATACAAACTTGGAAAATTTTACTCTTAATTACCCTCTTGCAAAATGAGTAGTAGAGCTTTGAGGGGCCAAATACTTTATTCTAATGTATGACCTCAGGGGCCATAGCTAGGTCTGTCTGATCCTGTAGCGCATGTGTGTACCCACAGCCCTGTGCTTAATTCTCCATACAGTATACTCTTTCCTGGACTGAGCCTTTTGTACAGACATCATCGTTTCTGGGAACTTAAAATCTCAGACCAAAAACAGCATTGAAGTGCTATTATTTTCTGTTACGAGCCCAGTAGCCCTTTGTGAGAGCAGCTTATTTCCTTATGGCTGGGTAGATGTTTGATTCATTCATAGCTCACCTGGTGGTCCTCCTTGTGTCTTTTATACAGGGGCATTTGCAAAAAGATTTGGTTGATGACCAGGGAGTGAATAAAGTTAACTAGCTCCTGATTAGCTTCATTAATAACTTGCTTTAGTCCAGGAGTTCTTAACATATCTCAGTGAGTATGAATTTTGTGAAATTATATTCAGAATTCTGTGTCTGAAGTCGTGGATTTTTCTGATGAGTCCGTAGCTGCTTTCAGCCTCTCATAGGGTCTCTGACTTGCGTTATCGTTGGCCACATAATAAACTGAACACATCTCGTCTCCTAATAGCTTCGGGGTTCAGACACCAAAGAAAGATGGTATTGGTGCAGACTACAGTGAACAGCACTAAGTGGTATTTTTCCTGCAGGAAATGCAAGAGAAACTTCAGAATTTTGCCCAGTTACCTGCTCACCGTGTCACTGACTCCTGCATAGTGGCGCTCCTCTCTCATGGCGTGGAGGGAGGCGTCTACGGTGTGGATGGCAAACTGCTCCAGGTGTGTGTCATCTTGGGCCGGACGGCTGTCCGAGCTCGGTGACTTCCCCTCCTGTCTGCCCGTCTCTCCTGTAATGGCTGCTGTGGCAAACACAGGACTCAGGAGGCCTGCGGGCTACTTAACCTCCCTTCTCTTTCCTTTCTTTCTGGCAGCTTCAAGAGGTTTTCCGGCTCTTTGACAATGCCAGCTGCCCAAACCTACAGAACAAGCCGAAAATGTTCTTCATCCAGGCCTGCCGCGGAGGTGAGTGCCCAGGCAGACCGGCGCCCGGGTGGTGGCTCCTGGGCGGCCTCCCGCCAGCTCTCACTTTGCTGTTTGCTCCTCTCAGGTGCTATCGGATCCCTTGGGCACCTCCTTCTGTTCACTGCTGCCACCGCCTCTCTTGCTCTGTAAGTGTCTCCCGATGCATGGGGTGTGCTGGGACTTGGGCAGCCCATGGCTCTCAGGTTGGTCAGCTCTCTGTGCACCACCAGACCCTCTTCTCAAGCCTCTTTCTCAGTGCCTCGCCTTCCTTCCTGGGCCCTCTCACCTCTGCACTATTAACTCTGCCGCGCTTGCTTTGTTACTCGCTGCAGTGGAGGAACTTGTGTCTCCTCTGTCTCTTTCTCACTTCCTCTTTCCTTCCTGCATCCTTCTTCCCCTCTTTCCATCCGTGCTCCACCGTTGCCTCTTCATCCTCCTGGTCCCACGCAGGCTAGCAGTGCAGAAGCCCCGGCCGGGCCTTGCCTCTCACTCGTCCCTGAGCCGCTCTGTCCCTCTTCTTTCCCGCCTGCAGCCAGGGCTCCAAGACCAGGCGCGAAGACATGCTGGCCTACGCCTCATCCTGGAGGGAAACTGACTTTGGAGTCACATTTCGACTTTACCACTGAGGAGTTCTGTCAAGTTAGCGGGTTACTTGGCGTCCCTCTACCTCAGTTTCCTCCGTATAAAATGTAGATACTGATCAGACCTACTTCATGAGGTGGTTGTGATCGTTGAACAGAACCATACATTTGAAGGGCCCGCTTAGCACAGTACCTGGCTCGTAGTAAATCCACAGAAGATGCCAGGCATGGCCATTATAACATGCTTGGTGCCCTCAAGGGGCGTGTAGTTTGGCTTCAAGGTCACTTTGTCCTAACATACAAATAATATTTTGTCTGTGCTGTGTTCAACGAATGTAAATGGTTAATACTGTTAACAACGTCCTAATATCAAGAAGATAATTTATTAAGGTTTTACAACATGACTACACTCAGCACTATCACAGAAGCAAAAGAAAATGTGTGGGCTCTCTAACTGCTCCTCTCTAAAAAAAAGAAAAAAAAATGTGGTGTCTCTCTAAATAGCCTACCAATAACTAGAAAGAGAAAGCAAATGTACGTGGAGTAGCTTGAGAATAATTCAGAGGCCCCAAGCAAGGGTGAAATTAGTGGGATACAAACCATATGTGTGAAGGAGTAAGCAGTAGGCAATAGATCGGTTTAAGATGGCTTCGTTTGAACACATTTGGTAGAGACTTAATTTAGTAAGGCTAATTTGGACCCAGAAAGATAAAATCTGCATAGGTGTGGAGTAGTAAATAGGGGCTTTCAGACAGAAACAGGACTACAAGACCACAAGCACAGCAGAACTAAAAGGACAGCCCCCACCCTCCCCCAGACGTGCTGGGCTGGAAATCTGCCCAGGTCTGATTCGGAGACCGGGCATCTATGTGCGGGTGTAGTAAGATAAGGCAGGCCGAGGGAGGTGCAACCAGCTGATGCAGATCATTGTGTAGAGCTGTTGGTAGCTTAAGAAATAATGTGATGAATTCTGTTCCCGGATGGACGATTACCGTGCTTGGGAACTGCAGCACTGAGGAAAGAGTATGTGAGGACAGGAACTTAGTGTCTGCTCCCCAGCTGGATGCCCAGGCCCAGAGCATTGCCTGATGGATGGTAGCACTTAATAAATATTGAATGAAGGGATGAAAAGTAATCTCCTAAAAAATTGTAGCAATAATACAGAAAACAGATGGGATATTGTGTTATTGGAAGAAGCAATAACACTTATTGGTTAATAGATCTGAGACACGAAGGCAAGAAAGAAGCTTTTTCCTTGAGGGAACACATTTAGCTTGGCCTATTTCCTTCAGGAGGTATTACTGGCAAAATGAAATGAAGACACTCGTGATCATTTTCTCCTCCTATATTCAGAGATCTGTGTACAGTATCAGATCTGCATGGGGAGAAATTGCTCTTTCCTGGGGTAATCTGATCCTTCTGTCTCAGAGTCAGTCCTTCAGGAGATGACCTTGTGGAAGACTTGAGCTCTCCTGTCTTCTGTTGTACTTAGTTCACATAATTGTTGTCTGTGAAATTACTCTCCCTTCCCCGGATGACTGGCTCCCAAAGCGGAATGTTAGCTCCGTAGGGCAGGAGACTCTCCTTCGCTACATCCCTCGGGCTTAACGCAAACAGTGCCCGGCACGTGGCAGTTGCTCGATGACCTTTTGTTGGATCAGTGAATTTTGGTCATTTCCCCATAGTTCTTCAAGCTTCACTTGCCTTTTAGAGTGGTGAGTGTTGCAGGGAGCGGGAGGTTCCGGAAAGGAGCATACTCTCAGCTTTAGTGTGTTGAGCTGAGTGACCCTCCCTCTCTCTCTCTCCTACTGACCTCACCCCACCCGCCTCCAAAATAAAAGTGCAGCATCCAAATAAGACCACGTCTGGGCACAGATGCGGCCTGCATCAGGAGGCTGGACATACTCGGGGTATGTTGAGGAACTGCTAAAACTGAATAATGGTGCTCTTTTTAAATTATATAGAAGAAAATAGTCAAATTACCACAATTTTAAGTTTTTTCCTCTTACAAATTTCTCTTAAATCTTGGATGCCTGCTACAATTTGGCTTATGAAATTAGTAACTTAAAAATACCAAAATTTCTTGGAAACTGAGCATATTTAGTTTTGTAACTTTTTTATTGATACATAGATTTAGGGTGATTTTTACGTAGCGTGCATGTAATCATATTGGTTTATTAACTTGTTTTTTTTAAATATAAAGCTGCATTTATAATTGTGTTTGGCAGTAGAAAGCAGTGACTGCCATGTACATTGCTCATTGAACAAGTCAATCATGGGCGAGTGATCTTTAGTTCTGTTTACAAGGAGTACTTGATCAGCACTTTCCATCTTACACAGCGTGGATAGAGCGCAGACCCTGGACCGTGCACATGCGCAGATGCCGGGCCTCTGAGTGCTCCCCCAAGGAATGGATGCGCGCTGGGGCAGGGATGGGAGTAATGACCTTTTTTTTTTTTTTTTTTTTTTTTTAATTCAGCAGCCAGAGGTTGGAGGCAACAGCAGGAAACGGCACTTCCCAGTCAACGCTGTAGGGAACTGTGGCTTGCCTGTGGCAGGCTCCAGAGCGATGGGAGGGAATAACGCGCTTGTCCTTCCTGTCTGCCTTTGCTACAGATGAGACAGACCGAGGGGTTGACCAGCAAGACGGAAAGACCCATGCAGGGCCCTCCGAGTGCGAGGAGAGCGACGCCAGCACGGAGGAGTTGCTGAAGACGCGGCTGCCCACGCGCTCAGACATGATCTGCGGCTACGCCTGCCTCAGAGGTATCCTGAGCCCCAGACAGTTCGAGGCTGCGCGCTCTCATGCGCGTCCTCACACTGGGCTCCCTGGCTGGAGAGGGTACAGGGCGCCCCAGGAGGCTAGGTGGAGACGCCCAGCTGTGTGAAGTATCCTGTGACCTCCACAGTGCAGTTAATTCCGTCCCGGTTGCAGGCACTGCTGCCATGCGGAACACCAAGCGGGGCTCCTGGTACATTGAGGCCCTCACTCAAGTGTTCTCCGAGAGGGCTTGTGACACGCACGTGGCCGACATGCTTGTTAAGGTGAGTAGCTGCCATCGGGGCCATGTTCTGCCATCTCCCCCTCCCCCTCCTCCCCCTCCTCCCCCCTTGCACTGTCCTTCGTAGCCTCTCGACCCTTCCGGTTGTGCTGGGACCCTGAAAACACCAGGCCTTCAGACCCTGGACCACTGGGCTCTTCTGTCTTCCCAGGTGAATGCGCTTATCAAGGAGCGTGAAGGCTACGCCCCCGGCACTGAGTTCCACCGGTGCAAGGAGATGTCCGAGTACTGTAGCACCCTGTGCCGGCACCTCTACCTGTTCCCGGGCCACCCTCCCACGTGAGGCCACCCTGTCAGGCCTGCCGCACGGAGGCTCGGAGGCCGCTTCTCTCGGGCCGCACGGTTTCTGTTCCCCCTCAGGGATGGGGAATCTCCCAGGCTTATCACACACCACACCCGTGGCCATCTCCTCTGCGCCTGCTGGTCTAGCTCCTCCCTGTGGAGCCGGCTCTGGCTGGCCTGGCTGACGGTGTCTTTATGGGGGTTTCCTCGGGCTGGTGGGCTGGTGTTATTTCCGCCCTCAGGGCTTTTGTAGCCAGCACTTTGGTGATTGTTTTTATTAGTTGTTTTTATTAGGTCAGATGTTTCAGAGGCCATCTCCTGTCTCGTCTTTCTTTCATATCCCAACCCCATTTATCCTGACCTAAGAGTTTAGAAGGTATCCTGATTCAACAGAGGCATTTTTCATTTAGCCTCAAGAGGGGAGACGGGATTAATGGCACACTGTGCCACCCGGTGTGTAGTCCTGACCTGTGCACCCCCTGCGGCACCCTAAGGCCACCCAGTGGAAGGCCGGTGTTGTCCACTGTTGGCTCCTTGGGGCTCCAGGAACCCAGCCTCTGGGCAGAGGTTACAGCTTGGATGCCTTGTACCTGGAACTTGTTGATCTTTGCCCAGGGAGGTTCCAAAGATCCTTCAGTCAGTCATTCTTGCTCAGCTTTTTTACTGCAGCGAGCCTGGCAGAGAGGGTTAGCAGAGGCAGATAAGAGTGGTATGCTTCCTCGTACTCTGCAATCTGTCCCCTTATCTTTCTCTTCCTCTGAAATGTCCCTTTCTTTTATAAAGCATCCTGGTGGTTATCTCCCTACTTCCTGTTTCTCCCCTTTTACCTTCCTTTCATGCTGCCATCAAATCTGTGTAAAATACTACTTAATTGGATCATTTGGCTGCTCAAGGATGTAATAGAGTAGCTTGTTCCTACTTTCTGTTTCAGTATCAAATCCCCTTTTGATGTTATATGGCCTGTTTCCCCTTCCCGTGTGTCTCCATTTTAGAGAGACTGTTGCTGTGTGTGTTGTTTATCCTCTGTGCCATATGAAGCTTCCCTGTTCTTCAAGGCCTCTTCTTGGACTTCCATTCTTGCCCCCTCCAATCTAATCTCTGGGTGGCAGATTTTGGTTTGGGGTCTTTATAAATCTGATGTCACTCCCCTGCTCAGATTTCTGTTCACCTCAAGGAGTGTCCAAACTCCTAACCTTGGCCTGCAGGACTCCGACCTTCCCCCTTGAACCTCATAAAATGCTGATTTCCCTCTAAGTGCCAGCCCCAGCCCCTTCCTCAGTTTCTCAAACATTCCAAGCCTTTTCCCTGCCCTGGGCCCTTACAGACACTCTTCTGGGGTCTACTGAGCCCCACTCCTTACAAGTCTTGGCCTAAATGCCACCTTCCAGACCTTTCTATCTCTAAGCAATCTTCCGTGTTTCTTTATTACCGCCTCCTGTTTAATCCCCTCCTTGCATTTAGCACAATTTATACGCACGTGTTTGCTTGCTTCACATGTGCATTTCTGTCACCCCTACTAGGTTGTAAGATCCCTGAGGGTAGAAATCTTGTCTCTTTTGTTCTCCATTGTGTACCCAGTGCCTGGCACATGATAGGTCTTCAATAAACACCTTGGTATAAAAGAAGGAAGAAAACAACCCTAGCTAGAATTCTACTTTGGGACAAAATTACCCTTTAAAATATACACAGGGTTAGTATTTATACTGTAGTTTTTCCATATGTTTTCGTTTTGTCCACTGATCTGTTCACTCTTGAAGACAGATGTCCCATGGCAGACGACTTCCTCTGTGTCCGATGGCATCTGCGTAGCGCTCAGTCAGTGGTAGTTCAGGTGCTCGATAAATTCCGGTTCAGTGAGCCAGTGGTTTGGAGACTTGCCGCCAAGTCCTGCCCGTGGGTCCAAATATGGAAGTATTGGGTTGATAGAACCTTTCCACTTCGCACTGCCAGGATTTTATATGCCTTCAGGTGCCAAATAAATACCCATATTTATTACTCTTGTGTGCCTGACATCTCTGTTTCCACAGATGATCTTCTGAAGCCCACATAGGCCCGTTTCCTTAGCCCCTAATGAGGTGCACACAGAGCTAAGCACCCTGGTTCCCCTGCTGCCGTGAGCTTCGTTACATACACAGGTGTGGGCCCATGTGAGCGGCCATGGTCGCAGGCAACTGCCCAAAATACAGTGGCACTAGGATTTCTCCTTGTCAGATGCGACCAAAGAGTCACTAGCAAGCAGCATTGCTTCTGGATTATGTAGATTTTGGGATGAAAGCTGGAGAAAGAGATCAGGCTGGAATAAGAGGATGGTCACGATTATAGAATTTACATGGTCCCAAGTTGGATTTAAGGCTTTGTGGAGTGGACATGGATTTTAAGACAATTCCGGGCAGCATGAAGGAGATCTAAGCCCTGGGCTCTGTGGGCTAGGAAACCCTTAGGGCACAGTGTATCTGAAGTGTGCCTGGAGAGGCAAGTGTGCAAGTGCAGATGGGCCACGAACGCCCAGCACGAGGTGGGAAATTCTGCAGAGCATCGGTGGGACCTGGGGGGAGGAGTGGTGAGGGATATGGAGGAGAGTGGGGAGTTGGCTGAAGAAAGGAAAGGGCATGAAAAGCCTGCTGACCCTGGTTGGCTACCCACCAAGGGAACAGGGGCCATCCTCAGGGAGGTTTGGAAATTGCTGGAACGGTGGGAGTAAGCAGAGGACCCATTTTCAGCACAGCAGAGCTTTTTGGAGGGTTGCTACATTTGGGAATTACAGCGCAGCAGTGAGATCTCTGACCTGGATCGCATGTCCTTCCCACCCCGCCCTTGAATGAGTATCAGGTTGAATTTCACAGCTCCCCTCCCTTCCCCCCTGCTTACCTCTGCCAGGGATTCTCTGCTAAAATTATCCCCCTCCCTGAGCTGGGGGCTGCCCTTCTCTGCAGCTCTCCTCCACCCTGCTTCCTGTAAGCGGGAAGAGGAAATGGGGCCACGAGAGCAGAGCTGTGATAGTAGGGGAGGCAGGGCAGGCGTCCGGACTAGAGACAGACAGGAACATGTACACCTTCATAGGCCACCCTCCCTGCGGGCCCATGAGCTAGTCATTTTCCGTTTGTTTCCTCAGATGAGGAAAATGAGGCTCAGACTTCAAAGACACAAAAAGGGAAGAAGTGTAACTTGAAGGCCATGAACTCTAGAATTAAATGGATTTTGAATGCTGGCTCAGCCTTTTGGGATATTGGAGACCTTGGCTGAGGCACCTAACCTGGAACCTGTTTCCCTTACCTGAAAATGATGGAAAGTGTTGCTCCCTTAAAAGTTTCTCATGAGAATTAAATACAATGTGTGGTGACGCACAGTATTAACGCATTACAAATGCTTGACAATTGTGAGATCCAGCAGAATGAGCTTCAGTTCAATAATAGGCATTCACATTCAGTGCTCGCTGTAGGGGCGAACACTGGACGTTTATTGCATTCTCTTATTACCATAACCCTCTAAGTTACTGCCTTTCTAAGGGACCTGAGGTCAAAACGTTAGCTTGAATGTATGCTCTTAACTAACAGTATGACTTCTGTGACTTCCTAGCATGAGATTTTTTTCCCCTCTGTATTGGGTTTTAGATTTTTCCCACTGAGCTGGGAAAATGAGCTGAGACCAAAGACTTTCATTTTTGCACTATTTGGGTAGAGAATAGAGAACAAGTGTATAATGTTTGAGAAACCAGAAGGGAAAGAGACCTCTCCAGGGCTATAAGGAAGGCCTTGTGCTACTACCAGGGGATACAATTAGAAGGTGTGTGTGTGTGTGCATGGGGGAAGGGGGGAGTTACAGTTGCTTCGGTGAAACAAAAGCAGGGGTCACCGGTTCGATGCTAAGCTGGATGTGCAGAGAGAAAGTGATGTCCGGAGGCCCTTAAAGAGAATGTAAAGGCGCATCGTCCAGTGGGCTGGGGAGCCAGATTTGAAGGGGTCTGAAAACAAGGGTGTAACCCAGAGAGAAAGTCCATCCTGAAATTGATGGGAAGCTGGGGAGGGGGGCGGGGCGCAGCTCGTTCACACCCACCTGTAGTCCAACACACACTTTCCCCTGCACGTGTGTCCCATATGGTCATTTTTGATGACCTCCCTTCAAATAGCAATTCCATAAGCCTATAGGTTTTACTTTTTAGTATCATAGACCTCAAGAAAATCTATTCAAGGGGCACCTGGGTGGCTCAGTTGGTTAAGCATCTGACTTCAGCTCAGGTCATGATCTCCTGGTTCATAGATTTGAGCCCCGCATCAGGCTCTGCACCATGAGTGCACCAGAGCCTGCATGGAATTCTCTCCCTCCCTCCCTCTCTGGCCCTCTCCCACTCACACTGTCTCTTTCTCTCTCAAAAACAAAGTAATAAACTTAAAAAAAAACATTCAAAACCTCAGAAGAATTCATTCCTTACACAGTATACATACCTCATAGAATGCATGCGTGCTTATAAATTTGTTTCCAAATTGTAGAGCTTTTCACAGAATTCCCTGAAAACCCATCTTCCAAATAAGAACCCAAGCCTTGTACCTATCGTTTGCTCGGTAGGGGGTGGACATAGTTCACATCTTGTTTTCTTTTTTTGAAGACTTTACATTAATTTTAAGTAATCAACAGTCATCGTGGGGCTTGAACGTAAAATCCTGAGGTCTCACACTCCTCCAACCAAGCCATCCAGGCACCCTGACATTTTATTTTCTTGTTCTCTTAAAGATGGTAACCTATGAGATTTTAACTAATTCCGATGTCAAACTCAAGATAAATTATTCACAAATCCTTGCCTTCAGCATTAGCAGCGGCAGATTTCAGAATCTGGTTTTTCTACTTGACAAGCTGATGTTTCTCCTGGGCGTGGTGGAGTGCTGATTTTCCCAGTCCCACTGGTGTCTGCTTTCAAATCCTAGAATCCATAATCAGGTCCTGATTTTCTAAGGAAAGGGGAGGAGATAGTAATTGTGTTAGATGCTTGTTTCTCAGGATTATTGAGAGTGTGTAGAGACTGGCTACCTTCGAGTGCCCTCTTCAAACAGTGACAGTGTTTTCGGTTTCTGAAGCCCCTCCTCCAAAGGGTCTGCTTTGACTTTGGCACTCTGTTCTCCTTAGTAAGAAGGGAGTCCTTTTATCTCACGCCAAATCCTTAGATCTCTTTCCTTACGTTCTGACTGCAGAGAAGGCATCTATCAGAGCCCTCGGGCCCTCACACCAGCACACATTTGTAATCGTAATCGTTGGTCATGGATTATGGGACTTCCAACTGGTAGGATTTATGTTAGAATACATGCTTTTAATGGCATCCGTGTCCCTGCTTTGACAGTGCCATTTAGCCGAGATCAAGGTTTAACTGCAGAGCAAGTGATGGGTGTCCGTACCCTGCAGTCCCTGAACTTGGAATACCCTGGGGTGGACCCCACTTGGTGACAGATTGTAAACTATGCTTTGGCTCATGTTTGTAACTTTTCTTCTATAGTGAGTTCACAGGGGAAGGCATGTCCTAGGAAACTCAGCTTTAAAAAAAGTGACGCCAGATAGAGTAGTTGGGCCTTGGCCAAAACTTATTTATTGACCTGGAAAGGGAGGAGTAGCAGAGAACTTCCCTGTCATCTTTGTGTGTGGGGCTCGTGATGAGAAACACTCCCTCCCCTCCCCACCCCACGCCCCTGGCTGGCTTCTCCTCCCCGTTATCTAACCTGGCGTGACAGACCTAGGCAGGTGCTCCGCAGTCTGCATGGAGGCTCCGTCCCTCCCCGACAGTCCAGGCTTCTCTCGTGACTGACATATCTGTCTGGGAAGTGGGAGAAAGGCCAGAACCCAAGGCCGTTACCCCTGCTTCCCACACCCAGTGGGTAATAAGGGTGGCGTCGAGGGGATGACCCCAAAGCATTATTAGCGGCCTCTGACAGATAGAAATAGCAAAGCTGGAGAAGAAACCCGCGAACTGGCTGGCCTGGGAGAGTTGGTCCCCCAGATGAGGACTCGATCTTGGGAAGATACTGAGCTGGGAGCAACTAGACAGGAAAAGATGGCAGAGAGGCACCAGTTACTCTCTCCGGTGAGTTATCTTCCAGGTCCCCAGGCCTCAGGCCCCCTCCATCCAGTGCCCACCCCTCCCCTTTCCTCCAGGGAAGCAAGGACGGGACACCTTGAGGGTGCAGGGCCAGTGCTCCCTGGGAGCACACAGGTCTGGGAGCACGCCACTTTCCATGCTGGTCTCGGCAATATTTATAGAGGGCCCAGTGGGTTGGGGCTGGAAGCCGCCTTGTAACTATGGAGGGGAAAGGGCTGCTGGCCCGCCAAGGGAACTCCCTGCAGGCTGTCCCTCAGGTTCTCATCCTAACCCCTCCCCCGCACCGCCCTCACACCTGCTTCGACCCCAAGCAGATCAGATGTGGCAATGGGGGGGTCATGTGACGGGGAGATGGCTATAAATAGCTGGGGTGGGCATGCTGCCCCAGACGCCTTGGGGACAGGCAAGAGGACGGGCTTAAGGAGCTGTACTGGGGGAGGCCAGGGGCAAGCAGGCCAAGGCCTGGCCCCGAGAAGGAACATGGAGCCATCCGAGTCCCTGCGGCGTGGGGGCGAGCAAAGCTGGTGGGGCAGTGCCCCCCAGTACCAGTATATGCCCTTTGAGCACTGCACCAGCTATGGACTACCCTCCGAGAATGGGGCCCTTCAGCACAGGCTCCGGAGGGACGCGGGCCCCCGTCCCAACACCCGCCCCACGCAGGTAAAGCCCTGGGGGGCGGGGGCGGTGGCATCAGGGAGACAGTTGTGTGACGGCTCTGGGGGAAATGAGGAAATAGGTGGAAAGTGGGAGAAGTGTTATATTTTAACTTTAAAAAGTACATGGTGATGTGTTCAAAATACGAAAACCCTTCGAAGGGCTGAGCTCAGCCAAGCGTGTGCGTATAGGGATCCCCGTGCACTTTTACATAACCCTGACTAACAGAACACCCGAATCCTAGGGGGGCAAGGCACAGCCATACAGGCCTGACTAGCTTGTGCTTACATAACCTGCCCAAGTGGCTGGCGTGGGAGCCCACACCTCTGTGTGTGCAAGCTGCCTCTGGCACCCTCACCCCCACGCAGGCACCACCAGCTCGCTCCCTGCTGACCCGCTGCAGTGCGCGCACCGGGCAGAAGAAAGGTGCGGGGGTAGATGGGGAAACAGCCAAATTGCAGATCAGTGATCAAAGGAAGGTTCCCCAGAGTCAAGAACCGAAATCTAACTTCTGGGTGGGAAGGTTGATAGAGTCAGCACCTCTCAGGTGATAGGCACCCCGGGGAGGTAGAGGTGTGTGTTCCCAGTTTCCTCACCAGGGGTGACCAGGTGGGTGGGCTGCGGACATCTAGCCCGGAAAAGGGGACAGACGGCACAACTGTGAAGGAAAGCTTGCAAGGCTGCCCCAGATACCACGCAGGTGACGGTCCGTGAGGGAGTGTGCGTGCACAGGACCAGAAACCAGACTTTAAAGGTGTTTTTAGCTAAAGATGGCAGGGAGGGGGGGTGATGAGGGGGATGCAGACAGGGCCCAGAGCCAAGGGGTGGCCCTGCAGCCAATGGCAGCACTGGGAGACAAGAGGATCCACACGCAGTCCTCATCATCCTGGAGGTGGTTCCTAAGGGCACCCCTGGGGAATCAGTGGGGGGTGGGGACACAAAGTCAGGGGAGATGTGGATGACAAGGGAGGGAGGGGTCTCCCAGAGTGGTGGGGCCTGGCCTGGTCTTGCAACACGAGACGGGATTGGACAGAAAGCCCCCTCCTCTCACCAGTCACCACTTGCCAGGGTGGGTGAGTGTGAAATGCCATCAAGGTGTGGGGACACCAGGCAAAGTATCAGGAAGCTTCGTGATGGAAAGGAATGGTGAATTAATTTGGGAAGTAGAGCTGGCCTGAAAGCAAAGAAGAGGGGTTTGGACTTATGTTCTTCTCTGTTCATTTTTATTATGGAAAATTTCAAACTTAAAAATAGACGCACGTAATGAACCCGCATGTACCCCTTACCCAGCTTTAACAATTACCGACATTGTGTCTACATTGCTTCATCTCTCCTTCCCACTCCTCACCTCACCCCTACGTACCTGTGAATCCCCTAGCGCGCCCCTCACACTTGAGCTGTCCCTCTGCTCCCCCAGCTCTGTGCTGATGTGGTGCTTAGCCTTGAACGGCCCGGCACAGATCTGACTCTCTTGGGTGTTTCCCAGCCAGGGTTTGGTTTAGAGGACCCCCTTCCTCGCCTCTGCGTCCCCTTCCTTGCCTCCACCAGCCTGGGGCCAGAGGCAGCTGAGACAGCAGGTGGAGGGACGTGCGCTAAGCCACATGGGTAGCATCTGCTCTCCTGGGCCAGGTAGCTTGGGGAGGGACACACTGTCTCCCTCAGTCACCAACCTCATTCCAGAAGACAGAACAGCCGCAGGCTGGGCAGAGTGTGCTCCTGTCCAGAACTGGGGCGTAAACTCTGCTGCTCATATTGTGAAATCAGATCTCTCCCACCCAGGGCTCTCCCAGAGCTGGCGACACGGCCTGGCCTGACCCTGGCCCCAGAGGACGGAGCTAGTGCAGTGGGGGAGGACAGCCCCAAAGCAGTGAGGGCGCTTGCTCCCCTGCCCCAAACACATGTGCTCTCCATGGGGACGAGAGCGGAAGGCTCCCAGGTCTGAGGGGCGCCGCTCTGCCCTCTCCACCTCATGTGAGTCTGGCCACCCCGCCGTGGGAAGTCCCTCACAGGACTGCTTCCTGTTTGTGCCCATGAACACAGGGAGGTGAGGCAGGTGGGCTTCCTTTGAACTTGGCAGCACAACTGAGGGGCCTCAAGAGAGGCCAGACACACTAAGGCAGAGAAACCAAGAGTCCCCTGCTAGTCTGTCCTTATGGGTCACATCGGGATTCCTAGGAGGGAAGCCAGTGCAGAGAAAGGGGTCTGGGATAGCAGAGGCTGATCCACAGTAAGCGGAGTCACACATGAAATGCTTGGTTAACACGGAGGCCCAGCCTTAGCAGAGTTCCTGTGTCTCTACTTGAGAGTAGAAACTGGCCTCCTTGCCAGCCACCAAAATGAGGACAGAGAGGGTGAGGATGAATACGTGGGTCAAGGCGTCAAGAGTGGGAGCGCGGAGATGGAGAACGGAGGGCAGGGACCATCACGAAGTGACCCTACGGGAGGCTCCCAACGCCAGGAGTTTAAAAAGCTGTTTTCCCGGTGGGTCCATGTGCTTCCCTCTGTCTATTCCTTTGGACTCCAATGGGGGGAAAAAAACATTTCCCATTCTCTCTATGTCCAGATTTATGGCCATCACAAACAGCAGCTCCCACCCAAGAAGCAGGGCACGGGGGTGCCCCAGAAGACAGGCTCCAGTGAGAGCATGGACGGCAAGGATGAGGATCACTATTCTAAATGTCAAGGTGCTGGGGACGGGATAAAGGGATCTGGAATGGAAGGAGGCACAGGGATTAAGAGAACCGGGAAGCCCCCTTGCATGTAGCTTCCCCTCTGCCCTGCCCTCCTCCAAGCGGTAAGCAAAGGCGACCCTCCCTGTCCCCTCTCACCGTGCCTCGCCCCCTACTCTCCCTCCCAGCCACCCGCAGGAAATGAGAGTGTCAGAAGGAACTCAGGCATCCCATGGGAAACTACTCAGTGAATGGGGCACGTAGACAAGACTCCGGGGGCCCAGCTTCTCGGCTCCTGTCCTCTGTCACAGCCCAGAGCAGTGACTGGTTAGCTGCTATTTTTTGTCCTTCCCTCTTCCCAGACTGTATGTGCTGCCTGGGACACGTGGTAAGGAGGAAATTAGGAGAAGACTGGATCTTTCTGGTGCTCCTGGGACTGCTTATGGCTCTGGTTAGCTGGAGCATGGATTATGTCAGTGCCAAAAGCCTTCAGGGTACGTCTAACATGGTCCTTTACCCTCAGCCTCTCCCCGCACAGCGGTTCCTAGCGTTTCTAGAGTCGCTGCCTGGGATACGTTGGGCATGTTTTGGGAGGAGGGGGCGCTGCACAGAGGAGGTCTGGCCCAGGAGAAGGCCAGACCCGACCCAGACCCACTTCTCCTGCCCCTTCAGCTGCTGCCAGCCAAGCAGGCCCCTCTAGTAGGGTGACCAGCTCATCCCCATATCCCCAGTGCTTTTCTGGTGTGGGCACTGACCACCCTGAGTCCCGCGCACCCCCGTTCTGGGCAAACCAGGGCAGCCTGCAGGCCCGGCACTCAGGAGCGGGGTTCACAGAACTGCCACAGACTCTACCTCCTACAAGTGGTGGGAACTTGGCCGGGTCACGGCACCTCGCACACCTCGGGCTCAGGCTCCTTTGTGTCCAGTGAGAGCAGTACCATGTGGTGAGGGCAGACGGGATAGGCAGGGCGTGAGGTCGCTCCTTGCACACTGTGATGTGCTGCACCGTGGGGGGTGCGGTGACATCCCGCCATGCTGGGACTGAGCCCGGGCACGTGTCTCTGCAGCCTACAAGTGGACCTATTACCAGATGCAGCCCAACCTGCCTCTGCAGTACCTGGTCTGGGTCACCTTCCCACTAACGCTCATCCTCTTCAGCGCCCTCTTTTGCCACCTCATCTCTCCCCAGGCAGTTGGTGAGAAATCCGCCCCCCCCCCCGCCCATCCCCACCCCATCCTACCCCGTCATGTCATCAGTGTAATCTCTTTGGCCTGTACACCCTTCCAGTCTGCTTTCTCCCTCACTCAGCCCGATCCACTGCCCTTCTTCCTGCCTTGCCATTGCCTCCCCACCCACTCCCATCACCACCTCCAACTGTCTGCCTTTTAACCTCTAGCAGGAAGCAGCACATAATCACTCTTTGACCCTTCTAGGTTCCGGGATCCCTGAGATGAAGACAATACTCCGTGGGGTCATCCTGAAGGAATATCTCACCCTCAAGGCCTTTGTGGCCAAGGTTGTGGCCCTCACTGCAGGGCTGGGCAGTGGCATTCCTGTGGGGAAAGAGGTGAGTCCACTGATACTCCAGCAGAGGGCAGCACTGAGCCCGGAGGGAGCTGCCGACCTGGCGTGGGGACGAGCCAGAGCCAGGGTGCGTCAGGGAGGGGGAATACTTGGGAAGGCCCCAGGCCTGGGGCAGAATAACAGAAGTCTGAGCCGGCAGCGCCTTCGAGCAGAGTCTCCCAGCCTGGGCACTGTGGACATTCTGGGTCGGGTAATTCTTGGTTCTGGGGGGCTGCTCTCCACATTGCGGGAGGTTTAGCAGATCCCTGGCCTCTACTCCCTAGATGTTAGGAGGGCCCCCTAGTTTCGAGAATCAGAATGTCGCCAGGTAGTGGCAAATTTCCCTGGGGCAGGGCAGGGCGGGGATCTCACCCAATGGAGGACCACTACCTTGGAGACACTCAGACCAGTTTCCTTGTTTTAATATATGGAAGCTGAATCCCGTAGAGAAGCTGTTTGGGTTTTTTTCCCCAGAGTTATACTCACGTGCATTCTTGCCGGGCCACAGTCGGGAATGCACAGGGCAGCCAGAGTCATCTTTTCACAGTGGCATCAGTACTGGCTGGCCTCTGCTTAGGGACGTCTGCTTTCCGGTCTTCTAAACATCTAGGGCAAAGGCCTCTCACTGGGGCCTAGGAGACCTGTGCTGATTCGGTGTCATTCTGACAGGTCTTCTGCTCTCCCAAGTCACCCCTTGTTCACTGTGTTTGGGTGACAGGGTCTTCCTGTCCCTCAATTACACAAGCCATCCCCGTCCCAGGGCGCAGCCTGGAGCGGTCTCCCTCCTGACACCCACATGGCTCACCGCCTCATTTCAATGGAGACACTACCCGATTGTGACCAACCCGAGTGCCTTCTCTACAGCCGTATCACACCCTAGCCTGTCTGCCTCTCTCTATCCCCTCACCCTTTCTCGTTTTCCCCACCCGCAGCCCCCCTGAAATGCTGGTCCATCCCCTCCCTTCCCCTCTGGGATGAAGGGGCAGACCCTCTGTCTGTCTCGCTGCTGCATTCCTGGCACCCAGCTCAGTGCCTGAAGCCATAAAGCTTGTCGCCTGAAAGCCCCACGGCCTCCCGTCTGCGCCTGACCCCTCACCTCCCTCTCTGTCCCAGGGCCCATTTGTGCACATCGCCAGCATCTGTGCTGCTGTCCTCAGCAGGTTCATGTCCATGTTCTGCGGGGTATATGAGGTAAGGTTGAGCAAGTAAAATGAGGGAGGGACTGTGTGTTTAGGGCAGCGGGAGGGCTGCCTTTGCTCTGGGCTGGCCGTGATGCTGAAAGGGGGCGTCGCGCTAACCCACGCTCTTTTACTCTCCCCACACATCCCCCCACCCACGTGCCTCAGCCTTCCCGTGGCCGCCCTTCTCGACCTGCGCCCCGGCTCCCCAGGGCCTGCAGGCCCACCTGCTCCCATGCTGCCCCGCATCAGTGCTCCCCCCAATTCCTTGCTTCCCTGTGTCTTCCTGGTCCCCCCCCACCCCCACCCCATCCCTCGAAAGCAGTGCTGCCAGCCCCAGCCCTCCACCCTCCTGGTCCCGCGTGCTTCTCTGTTGCAGACCGTGTCTGGGCAGCTTGATCTCCTGGTGCCGGCCTGCGCGGTGGGCGTGGGATGCTGCTTTGCAGCCCCTATCGGAGGCAAGTCTCACTTCCTCCCTACCCCAGAGCACAACCTGGAAGGGGGTTTGAGTGGCTGTCTAAGCTTCCCGGTGGAGAGGGTGCTCGCTGGAGGGACTAGTGGGCGGGCGTTCAAGGAGTGACCCCGGATCACAGCCCCTGGGTTCCAGGTGCCCACGCTTTTCTACCAAAGGGCTGTGCGCGTTCCTTCGTGGCTGGCGGCTACTTTATGCAGGCTTTTATTGGTACCATCTGTCTGAAGTCCTCTCTGTTTCTCTTGCTATTGACACTTCCTGCCCGAGTTGTCCCCATCTCCAGCCCCTCTCTGATGATCATTTATTGGCTTACCTACCTTCCATATATTTACCTTTTATTTCAGTTTCTATGTTTGGCTTGCCCTATGAGGTCCCTTCCTGTTTGCCAAACTAACTGAGTTTCTTTTGGCCTGGGAATCGCTGGGGGAGACGGGACCACTGTGGGTCCCCAGGACTTAAGCCACTCTTTCTGCCTTATTCCCCACCCTTGCCTGTTCTCCATTCCTCTCTGCTCCCCTTCCCTGTCCCACCCCCCATCTCTCTGTCTGTCTGTCTCTCTCTCCCCTAGTAGCAGCCATACTATTACACTGACATGCTGACGGTGGGCTGTGCTGTGGGAGTTGGCTGTTGTTTTGGGACACCACTTGGAGGCAAGTGATTTACCCCCTCCTACATCAGTCCACTGCTTGGCCCTGCCCCCCAAGTGCAGTACTGCCTGTTAAAACAAAAGTATGACAAGAACAGACATTTAGCGAGCATTTACCACGTGCTGGTGATGTTCTAAGCACTTTACATTTACTCCCGCTAAAACCTGTATGAGACCGACAGCGCAGAGGAGAGGGAGGAGAAAACTGATCACAGAGAGGGTAAGCGACTCGAGCAAGGCCAGCCCGTTAGCAAGAGGTAGAGCTAGGAATGAAAACCAAGGCAGTCCCCACGGTCCCCTCCTTGTAACCAATAAAGCCTGTCGGTATTGTTGGACAGTTTGTCCTCCACTTGTTACGTCTTCTAACAGGGGACCTTATGTAGTGTGTTCTCCAAGGGACAACTTCATCTGTGCGTGTTTTCAAGGACACGGGGGTTCAGGGCTTTATTCAGACTAATGGTCAGCTTTAAAGAGGGTGTGCGGATGGGAATTAAAGCACCTTTGCTTCCAGACAGCAACTTAAACCTGAGATTAGTTCTCTCTGCGCATGAAAGGCAAGGGGCAGCTTTTCTCTGTCCTGGATCACTAACAAATGCACACGGGCAGAGAAAGTAGCCTTAACCGTCTACTTACTAGGGGTGAGTGTCAGTTGTAACAAGATTAACTCAGGAGGGACCACCTGGATCATTCATTCTTCGGAACCATTGGTGATAAAAAAGGGCACCACGTTGAAACAATTGGGGAAACAAACTTGCAGGAAAAGCATATGCTCTTTAAACACAACAGCTTCAGAGGTAGCTTTTCGGTTATGAAAGTGGAACCAGCCCCTCCATAGAGGAGGGCACCAGTAGCTCATGCGCCTCAGCTCAGGAATCTCTTACAGAGAAGGGTTCAGAAGGAATGGAAGTGTGTCACACTTGCTTGTCCTGACGCTGTGCCGGCTCGCACAGCATAAAATCAGCCAGCGTCCTGTCTGTCCTCTGGTGTCAGCTCTCGTCATTAAAGTCCCTAGTCCCCATGAGTGAGGGGTGCGTTTGAATTTCCGCACACACATCAGTGGGTTTGAATTTCCCTACACATTAGACATTCACACTGAACGTGTGTACCCACTTTTACCTTTACTTTCTCTTTTTGCCTTACAAATCCAGAAGGTCTAAAAAGCATTTTCAGACAGGTGGACTTTTTAGATTTTTTGTTTTTAATCAGCCAGATTATTTTAAAATGAGGAGACTGTGTATTTTTTTGCATAAAACTGGAATGTCTAGGATGTATGAGGAAGGTTTCTCTTGGCCCAGCGTAGAATATAGGGAAGATGACAAGAGGGGTACAGATAAAACCATGCTCCTGAGCTGAGAAAAGGTTCAGGACTGAAAACTTAAAATGACATTTTCAGGGGGCGCCTGGGTGGCTCAGTCGGTTGAGCATCTGACTCGATTTCAACTCAGGTCATGATCCCAGGGTCTTGGGATCAAGCCCCGCATTGGGTTCTGTGCTGAGTGTGGAGCCTGTTTGAGATTCTCTCTCCCTCTCTCCCACTTGTGTGTGTGCTCTCTCTCTCTCTCTCAAATAAATTTTTTTTAAATTAAAAACAAATATCCTGGAAGATAGGATCATTTGATTATTTTTCTCTTTTCAAAACATAGAATGATCCTGAAAGAAAAAAGTTAGTAAAATGATAATTTATTCATTATATAGCCAACTCTTAATTCCTTACACTGATGAAAGAAATCTGCTTCAACATCCTACTAAAATGACAGACATCTTTTTGCTTCGGTCACATGTCCCTGTGCTGTGTCGCCTCTGGGTGTGCTGGATCCTGTTGTCCAGGTGCTCAGAGCTGACAGGGTAGACGGGCGGATAACCCGATCATCACCGCGCACCCAGGGAAGCGTCTCAGTGACAGTTGGGGCAAAGTGCAAGGAAGATGGTGAGGACAGGGTACTCTGGGCAGAAGAAACCACATCACAAAGTCAAGATTGGGGGTTTGTAATCACAGTAGCTGAGAGCATCGCTAGAGGAAACGGGAACAGGAAATGAGTCTGCACAGGGAACCCATGAAGGAAGGAAATCATGAATCGTGAAGGTCCTCATAGGCCACACACAAGAATGTGGATTCTATTCTCTAGGCCACAATTTGTCCAAATGTGCTCTACAGAACATAGCTCTCCATAGCGTTAATAGAGGTAACCTGTGAAAAGTGTTCCAAGGTCAAATAAGTTGGAAAATACTGTGTGAAACAGCTAGTTCTTTAAACTGGAAGAGTTATCAGAATGTTGGATGTGCTGGCGTGCTTTGTGAATATGCAAAACGCGGCTCCGACACAGCATTTCCCAGACTCCCTTCTGCAAGGAACGTCTCATGAGACTCTCAGGATCTCACAGATTGGACTTTAGGCGGTGTTGTCACAGGGAACGGGAGTCAGGGAAGAATTCTGTACAAGGAAGTGAGGGACACAGGACAAGCCCAGCACATCCATCCAGTCCCTCCGGCAGATGTGTGCAGAGTAGGACCAGCCTGTGGATTAACAGGATTAAGTCCAAGGTTAACGAGAAGACTATTGTCAAAGCCCTGATGCTAAATGATGAGAGACTGAACTGGACGGAGGCAGAAGAGAGAAGAGGTTAATACGTAAAGACGATAGAAAGTATAACTGATGTGACTTGGACGCTGATTTTATGTGAGTCTATAAAGTATAAGAGAGAAAGGGATCTGGGCCAACTCCCAAAGTTTATTTCAAGGAAAATTGGGTGGACAGCAGTGCTAGTCAACAAGACAGGAATATGGGACATGAAACGGGGTCTGGAGACATTGATCAATCTTACTTTAAATCTACTGAGTTTGAAGACCCAGTGGCGTATCCGAGTAATACCGACCAGGTGGCTGGATTGTTGAGTCTGAAGTCCAGACACTGAGCTGAAAACATCGCTTTGCCAACCAGTAGCATGTCGGTGACAGTTGAAGCCATAGGCATAAATGAAATTGAGAAAGTGTGTCTGTGAGGAGCAGGAACAGGAGACCAAGGTCAAGGCCCTGGCCTGGGCAGAGGCAAAGGAGCCCGAGGGGAGAACAGGGAACTTCCAGGGTGGCAGAAGAGAGCTGTGCCATGGAGCCTTAGAGACAGGAGAGTTTCCAAAAGCTGTTTGTGTTTTTAATGCTTTGTTTGCTTTCAGCAGCACATTTTCTGTTTGGCTCAGATTAATATTAAAATCAGTTCTCATTCCTGAGTGTAGAGTGACAGACTGCTGGGAAAGGCATCCCAGAACCACATCGTAGGAAAGAAAATCTAGCCTAGGGTTTCAAAATATGGTTGTAAAATATTCGTAAGTCATATAGCTTACACCCCAATAAATCAAAGCTGACTTTGTCTTATTACTGGTAAAGA
Organism: Suricata suricatta; assembly: GCF_006229205.1. Classification (NCBI taxonomy): domain Eukaryota; kingdom Metazoa; phylum Chordata; class Mammalia; order Carnivora; family Herpestidae; genus Suricata; species Suricata suricatta. Next base: position 11,324,988 of record NC_043701.1, on the reverse strand, counting down.
AAAAGAGAAGGAGAGAGACTTCCCCCACCCTGTGTCAAATCCTCCTTTCAGCAGCAGAGGCAGCTGCCTTACCGGATGTGATTTGAGGAGCAGGGGCAGAAAGGGTAGCTGGCAGCCCTAGCTGCCCCCGATTCCCCCTTCCCCCGCTCTGCCCTCTGAAATTTCACCCGCTCTGCTCTCTCTTGTTCTCTTTCCTCCCCTTCCTCTCCTGTTCTTCCACAGAACAGACAATAAGCCCTGATGATGTGCCAGGCATTGTAGTAGGTGGTGAGTTCCAAGGAACTTTCGAACCTAGGGGGAACCTCAGAGATGGAAACACATAATGACATCTGCAAGTGGCAAGTGTTCAAACAGTCCAAAAGTCTGAGCCAGTAAGCTGTTTCTACCTGACTGAGGGGCGCTGGGAATGCCTTCCCAGAGAAGGTGACGTTTCAGCTGACCGCTAGGGACCCTCGGCCAAAATGCTGCAGCTACTCTGTGAGGGGGTAACAATTAGGCCGCCATCTTCTTGGTGCAAGTAACTTACTCTAACTATTGACTGTCAGCTGTGAAACAGAGCAGGAAGGTCCTGGGGGGTTCCAGAGAGGTGACTTTGCATGTAGAACAGGGAGGAAAAAATTGGCGAGGATGGAAGCCACCACCTGAGGGGTCTCAGGCCAGCAACGGTCCACCATGGGGGGAAAAGAGACGCACCTTATCTGGTTGCTGGTCTCTCTGGGGGCCGGGTCTCTTCTCCATTCATCTATGCTGCATTTTTTCTGGTTTCTCTTCCTCGTTTTCCATAAAGATGAGGCTTAGCTAGCTCTTCTTGCCATCAACTTACCCTGCATCTAATCAAAGTCTACTTCCTTATTCTTAATACATTCAAAGGTTATTTTCTTTGCCATCTATTGAGTCTCGCTTTTCTGCCCTCACTGGCCTTCCTCACTTTGTCCCTCCCATGCTTGCTGTCATTCTGCGTATTGACCTCCTCGTTTTCCGCTCCAGCACCTGCTCTCAGAAACAGAGCTATGTAGGCCTTTGAGTTAGCTTTCCTTCCGCCCCACTCACCTTTTCTTAAGCAAAAATTGTTTTTAACTCCTAGCCTCTTGGTTCTTCCCTTTGTTTTTGTTCTTTTACATCAGGTTTTTAATATTAATTTTTTTTATTTGAGAGACGGCAAGCATGCACAGGGGAGGGGGAGAGGAGAGAGAGAGAGAGAGAGAGAGAGAGAGAGAGAAAATGAATCTTAAGCAGGCTCCACACTCAGTGTGCATGCATGGGGCTTGATCCCACGACCCTGGGATCATGGCCTGATCCAAAATCAAAAGTCGGATACTCAACCGACTGAGCCACCCAAGCACGCCTAATATTAATTTATTTTAACACTTTGATGAATCCCTTCTTTTCTTGGAATAGTGAGTATTGTCAGCTCTCATGAAGGTTTCTCATGTTCATTTTTCTTATTTGTTCCTTACAAAGTTTGCCTTAAAGAGTATGGCACCTGGGAGGAGGGAGGAGAGGTTGGAGGGAATGTAAAGCAGAGTCCCCGGTGTCCTGAGCTCTGCCTGGCTGCCCTGCTGAGCACCTGCTCTGGAAATGTTCTCTCCCATAACTTCTCTGCAGAAACTTTTCAACAACCCTTAAGTCCCTGTGGCTATCTGTCAATCGAGAATCCCACCAACCCTACCTTCTAAGGGAGAGAGAGGGTGGGACCACCTGACCCTCCTGGTTTGTGGGTTGAGGACCCCGCCCCCTGCTCCTCTCTGTATCTTATTGGACCACATCCCCAGCCGCAAACAACTATCAGCACTAGCACCTGTCTGTTTTAGAGCGTGAGCTTCCGGGAGGCTATGACTTCTCACTACTGCTTCCCCTCTGATTGGGGGCTGGGGGAGAGCCTCTCACTCCATCTGCCCCTGACCTCCATGCCCCTGCAGGAGTGCTGTTTAGCATCGAGGTCACCTCCACCTACTTTGCTGTGCGGAACTACTGGCGAGGATTCTTCGCGGCCACGTTCAGTGCCTTTGTTTTCCGCGTGCTGGCCGTGTGGAACAAGGATGCCGGTAACTGGGAAACAGGGCGGATGGCATTATTTGGGAAGAGGGCTCAAGGATATAGAGCAAAGGTATAGGTCATGGATCACGGGGTGGAAGGGCAGTGTTCAGGCATAAACACTGGAAATTCAGTGGAAGGGTGACATTGACCTTGGAGGAGGAAGTTGATGACTCTGGCTTCCCTTTGCGTCTCTGTGGCACTCCCACCATGATGCCTTTTTTTAAAAATATTTTTTATGTCTTTATTTTATTTTGAGAGAGAGAGAGACAGAGCATGAGCAGGGGAGGGGCAGAGAGAGAGGGAGACAAAGAATCTGAAGCAGGCTCCAGGCTCTGAGCTGTCAGCACAGAGCCTGATGTGGGGCTCGAACCCACAGACTGTGAGATCATGACCTGAGCCGAAGTCGGCCACTTAACCAACTGAGCCATCCAGGTGCTCCAACCATGATGCCTTTCTATCCCACAGTCACCATCACTGCCCTCTTCAGAACCAACTTCCGAATGGATTTCCCCTTCGATCTTCAGGAACTCCCAGCCTTTGCCATCATCGGGTCAGTGGGCTCGGGGTCACCTGCACTGGGAGTGGTGAGCTGGGGGTGGGGGCAGGGTGCCGCTTTGGGCTGGGAGGGGCCCCAGCTGGAAGAAGTGGGGGCAGGCGGGGATAAGGTGGATTGCGGGGGAGGGATGGGCACCTGGTATTCGTCTCCCTGCCACAGCCAGGTCGGGGATGAGGGTTCCATCGCTGTATCCCTTGCGCCCTCAGGATTTGCTGTGGGTTCCTGGGAGCTGTGTTTGTGTACCTGCATCGCCAAGTCATGCTTGGTGTCCGAAGGCACAAGGCCCTTAGCCGGTTTCTGGCGAAGCAGTGAGTCACTGCCCTTCTGTGTCCTGCCCATTTACTTTCTGCTTTCTCCGTGAGCCTCTCCCTTTTAATCTTTCTCAGAGGCTGTAAATGCCTTCACATGGCTTGTGATAAAACACAGAAGCCCTGATATTCCACATAGGGAGAGAACGGTGTGGTTTGCCCATTAAAGATTGCTTTTTGGTGGCAAGAACATTCTGTGTTTAAAGAGCTGAGGCTGGGACACCTGGGTGGCCCAGTCAACTGAGCGTGTGACTCTTGCTTTCAGCTCAGGTCATGCTCTCATGGTTCATGGGCTCGAGCCCTAAACGGGGCTCTGTGCTGAGTGTGGAGGTGGAGCCTGCTTAGGATTCTCTCTCTCCCTCCTCCCCACCCTCCTACCCCACTCTCCCTCTCCCTCTATTTTTTTTAATTCTTTTTTTTAATGTTCTTTATTCATTTTTGATACAGAGAGAGACAGCACGAGAGGGGGAGGGGCTGAGAGAGAAGGAGACACAGAACTGGAAGCAGGCTCCAGGCTCTGAGCTAGCGGTCAACACAGAGCCTGACGCGGGGCTCGAACCCACGAACGTGAGATCTGACCTGAGCTGAAGTCAGAGGCTTAACCGACTGAGCCACCCAGGCGCCCCTCCCTCTCCCTCTTAAAAAAAAATAAAATAAAAAATTAAAATAAAGAGCTGAGGCTGCAATGAGCTACTTAGGGCCCAGCTTGCCAGCTCAGGGTGGCACCCACTGTGGCTAACTTGGAGGAGCTTAAATCTGTGTCTTTTTCAGCCGCTTGCTGTATCCTGGAATCATCACTTTCGTCATTGCCTCGTTCACTTTTCCGCCAGGAATGGGTCAATTCATGGCCGGAGAGGTGAGCTCCAAGGAGTCTGGGGGGTTGAGGTGGGGGTCAGGTCACTGAGCTCATGACGGGGACCCAGCCAGGGCAGGGTCCTCAGCACAGACGTCCCCTCAGCTTCTGAGCACATGTACTTTTACCCAAGTAAAGGATCTCTCCCCCAGAACAGAACAAGAGAGACCCTTGAAAAATGAGACAGGAGAATCCATTGTTGTGGTTGTTTTAAATTTATTTATTTATTTTGGGAGAGAGGGAGGGGCAGAGAGAGGGAGACACAGAATCCCAAGCAGGCTCTGTGCTGACAGCAGAGAGCCCGATGCAGGGCTCAAACTCATGAACCAGGAGATCATAACCTGAGCTGAAGTCAGATGCTTAACCAACTGAGCCACCCCAGGTGCCCCAGGAGAATCAGTTGGGTACGAAGTGCCAGCACCAAACATCCTTGCAGACATGCCCCCCTTTGCTCCTTCCTCTCACAGCTGATGCCTCGGGAAGCCATCAGCACCCTGTTTGACAACAACACCTGGGTAAAGCATGTGGGTGACCCCGGAAGCCTGGGCCGGTCGGCCGTGTGGATCCACCCACAGGTCAACGTCATCATCAGCATCTCCCTCTTCTTTATCATGAAGGTACCCCGCCCTGCACTCCTGACCCCCTAAGCTTCTGTCTGTCTTCAACCTGGAACCATGGCTTGCGTAGGGTCAAAAAGGGTAAACTTCATGTGGGTTTCATCCAACCTGAAAAGAAACAGCTGGGAAACCATAGCACAGGCAAGTTGCTCATCTGTGGAATGAGCCGGTGTCCGTTCATGGCAAGCTGGCGGTGCTGCCGTCATTACCTGCTAAAGGTTCCACTCCCTGAGTGCTTATGATGTCGCAGCAGCCGAGGAAGCAAGGACAAGAGGGGGCTGAGAGCAGGGGTCACCGTGCGAACACCTCCGATAAACTAACCAAATCCCGCCACCTATTAGGTAGCTGGAGACTTCACTCTCCATGTACCAGATTTTTAGATGATTTGCATATGCATTTCCCCCCTGTCTAGTGGGTAATCTCTTCTCTAGAATTGCACAAGAGATCAAATATTTGAACTGATTTTATGAGTGACTATACGTAATTTTTATACATGGTATCATTCCCCAGTTAGGCAGTGAGGCCATGGAGAATTTGCCATTCTCCAGCCATTTTCTCCTCATTTCAATCAGGAAACCACAACTGGCCTCTCAGCCCCGTTCTCTCCCATGCCTGCCCATCAAGGACCCTGTACTCCTAAGCTTCTCCGTCGCCGCCTTATACAAAGATATTTTTATTTCCACCCCCAGTTCTGACATCTCTTACAGCTGCTGCTTGCCTCCTTTTTCCTCTTTCGATGATTGCACTATTACTGACAGTGTGTCTTGTCTGAATAACCCCAGATTTTCCTCTGTATCTTCAGGTTCTCACTTAAAAGACTGTCCACACTGAACTTCCATGCTTTTCAATATCTTGCTATTAACTTATTCATGATAATTTTTGTGAACCTATATTTTCACAGGATATGAGTCACTCAGTTATATATGCTTTGGGTTGAAAAAAAAAGTCTTTGTTTTTTGCTGCTCCTTTAATGTACTTGCCAAAGATCCCATGATTAAAGATACCAGGTGCCCGGCGCGCCAGGTTCCAAGTCTGTGACTTAGGTGCTCAGGGTCTGCTCTGGGTTTCTGGAAGCTCTCTCTGTGCATGTTCTTTCCCGTTCCACTCCACGTGGGTTCGGTGGGTCGACAGCTTCCATATTTTGCACACCTACTTTACTAATTAGGTCTTTTTTTATTTCTTCCTTCAAAAGACTTGATATTTTTATCATAAAAATGTTCTCGCTGTCTTGTTAGGGATTTGACTTTTGGACTCTCAGTACAGAGTTCATCTTCTCTAACTAATAAATCCCAGCTTCCTGTACGTAACCAAGTCCAAGTTTCGATAGCATCTCAGGATTTATTGTTCAAGGGTAATAATATAGACTGAACTATATGATAACTATGGGATCATATATACTTTTACTTTTTTAAATTTTATTTAACTCTAAGTTAGTTAACAGATAGTGCAATAATGGTTTCAGGAGTAGAGTTTAGTACAACACCCAGGACTCATCCCAACAAGGGCCCTCCTCAATGCCCATCACCCATCTAGTCCATCCCCCCACATACCCCCCATCAACCCTCAATTTGTTCTTTGTACTTAGGAGTCTCTTATGGTTTGCCTCCCTCTCGGTTTTTGTCTTATTTTTCCTTCCCTTCCTCTATGTGTATCTGTTTTGATTCTTAAATTCCACATATGAGTGAAATCATATGGTATTTATGTTTCTCTGATGGACTTATTTCGCTTAGCATAATTCATTCTAGTTCCATCAATATTGCTGCAAATTGCAAGATTTCATTCTTTTTGACTGCCAAGTAATATTCCATTGTGTGTGTGTGTGTGCGTGTGTGTGCGCACGTGTGTGTGTGTGTGTGTGTGTGTGTACATACCACGTCTTTTTTATCCATTCTTCAGTCGATGGACATTTGGGCTGTTTCCATAGTTTGGCTATTGTTGATAGGCTCATATATACTTTTAATATGTCAAGCTTTGGGGGCACCTGGGTAACTTAGTCAGTTGAACATCTGACTCTTGATCTCAGCTCAGGTCATGAGCTCACAGTTGTGGGATTGAGGCCCATGTCAGGCTCTGTACTAGTTGTGGAGTCTGCTTAGGATTCTCTCTTTCCCTCTCCCCCGCTTTCATGTGCTCTCTCTCCCTCAAATTAAAAAAAAAAATTTTTTTTTTACAAGAGAACACATCTACGCCTTAATTTATTTACTTTTTAGTTAGTTTAAGTCCTTGAGGGCTACAGCATCACACGGAGTCTGTGGCCAATGGCTTTAGCAGGAAGGCTGCTTCAGAATTTGGCTCCGCCCATGCCAGTGTTTCCAGGAGCATGAGTTACTTCTCCCCAGACGACTCTGGTTTTATTCGGTTCACCGCCAGGAGTCACTGTGTTGTTCTCTGCTCTGGACACGCAAGCACCTCTCCTGCCCGGATAGAGCCCAGCTTCATCTCGAGCACAAACACCTTCAATTTTAAGAAGAGCAGTATGCTCCCTCTGGTTCCGGAGACCCTGCTTATAGCGAGCAAAACCAGCTTTGGACCACAGCCTTCCAAACGTATTCGTCGTTTCAGGAGTTCTGTTCCCAACAGGCCTCCACAGTTTCCCAGATGGCAGAAAGAGAAAAAAAAAATCAATAATTAAAATGTCAAGCTTTTGAAAAGATTTAGAGGAACAAAATACTGTATCTTTTTCAACATTTCCCCTACACCTCGCCTTACCTTACCTCCTCAGATCCCCAAGTATGTATCTGGATTCAGCTTTACAGATTAAAATTTATTCTGAGAAGCCTACTCGGATTATATCACAGGACTCAACCGTATGGCACTATTATTCATTTCTCACTGAATTACATCCTTGGTAATGTCAGGGGGAAAAACTCATATACTTCCTGGGCTATGTTTCAAGCCCCACAGTATACAGCAGGCCTATGCTAATCTACAATATTTATAAACATAAAACTACTCACAGCTGTAAATCCGTGGTATTGTCTGATTGATTATCACTGCTTCCAGCATTTTCACTGTTCTGCTATTGGACAATATAGCTCCCTTTGTTCCAAAGTGTAGGTGTGTAGGTAATAGGTTACCTACACTAGATAGATAGGTAGGTAGGTAGGTAGGTAGGTAGGTAGATAGATAGATAGATAGGTAGATAGATAGATAGGTAGATAGGTAGGTAGATAGAGGCAGTGTAGGTATAGGCAGATAAGATTCTGAGCTCTTGATGAAATGAACGTCCATCTTCCTCAGTCTTAAGACATAGAAAATATCACCATGTTGTAAGTCACCAGCTCCTACAATGGGTATGAATATTACAACTTCTCAGTTTCCCTTTCTAAGCGTCCAACATCATTACCTAGTATCACTGTTCAGCATAGCCCTGGGGTTCAGTAGAATTCTTTATAGCACTCCTTCTTGTGAAGGGCCTAAATAAGGTGACATCTGTCATAATGGGTCTCTAGTTGCCCACTTCTCTAGAACTGGGTGTTTAAATTCTTGGGAGTTATTTGTGTTCCACATTACTTACATTGTTTCTGGATCCTTCCTTTCATGTGCTAATAGCTCAGAAAGTCCGCTAACCTCACCTGTCATTCTGTGCACTACAGGAGCTGATCACCTCAGCGGTCTCTGATCCTCATCTGTGCTTCCACATATCTTGGGGGATAATCCGAAGGTTGTCCTCCGAAATCAGCCCTATTAGCCACCTATTACCTATTTAACTGGAGCGTTCAGATCAACCCGAGCCAACAGAATCCCACATGGCTTGCATGTGCTTATTCCAAAAAGATGGCACAGAATAGTTCAAGGGGTCTCCAATTGTTTGTATGTCAGAATCACTTGCAAAGGTTAAACTACAAAGGGTCTAGAACTCCGTGTCCAGACTGACATGGTGTCTGGTCATCTGCAGTTTCAACCAGTTCCCCAGCGAGCATTTCTGTTGAGTGTTGTAGCAAACAGTAGCTCTGAGAAGCCTTTTCTGTTTTGCATGGACACTATTTGACCAAACTCTCTTCTTCCTCTCCGTCCTCCCTCCATTCCTCCCTCCCTAGTGACCTGCCTACGTCTGACTGGCATTTACGAGCACCGTGCCAGTGCTGAGAGCAGGCAGAGAAGAGGCGTGCAGTGGCTTTATGCTCAAGGCCTTCTCAGTTTATATTCTCTTCATTTGTACGTTTGACTTTGCAGCTCTCAACTGTTTGACACGCTCATATTCTGACATGAAGAAATGCGTATGCATTTTGCCTCAACTCAGAGCTTCTGGAATGAAGCCTTCCCAGAGTTTTTGTCATGGCTTCTTGACACTAGCCCAGGCTCAATGGAATCTTTTCTTTTTTTTTGAGAGAGAGAGAGAGAGAGACAGAGACAGAGACAGAGAACGAGTGAGGGAGGGGCAGAGATAGAGAGAGATAGAGAATCCCAAGTAGGCTCTGTGCTATCAGACTCAGGGCTCGAACTCACAGGCCATGAGATCATAACCTAAATTTAACCGACTGAGCCACCCAGGTGCCCCTCAAGGGAATCTTTCTAAGGTTCAGAATATTAAGAAATTTATTTCTTATTAGCTTCTAGTACAATTGGTACTGATTTTTCATTGTAAATGTTTCATCCTGTCAATTTGTTCTGACTTAGCTGCTACCATCTTTCATGGAATTAGTTGGAGATTCTCTTGTAAAATTAGCTTACTTATTTCAGAAGTGATACATAAACCTGTTTCTTAATTCATGTGCTATGTCTCATATTTTTATTTCTTTCACAGATATTTCAAAAGCTCAACCAATACTCCTTTCTCCACTCTTATTTCTCAATTCTGCCACATTCTTTGCCACAAAATGTACCTATTGCTCTTACTAAAATTGTTCCAATTTCTGTTGGAATACTACCCGAAAATGTTGGCCTTGGAGCTTGGCTAGGTTTCTCAATGTGCCCTTCTGGTATGGATAGGACAGATCTGGCTTTTTTTTGAACCTCCGTTTAAGGTGATTTGATGTTAAGAGGAAATGGTTCCAGCAAGACAGGCTCCACTCCAGACTCCCTTCTGAGGTTTACCATATAAACGGCTTTGTAAATGACCACATCAAAGCTATGTTAGTCATATAGTAAGTCACTAAGACTTTAAGATGTCTGCCACTTAGAAATAGGCTCTTTTTCAGAAACATAATCTGGCTGGAAAAGATAACCTTCAGCTTCAAGACTTGCAGGCTGTTGGGCTGAGGTGACCTTTTCAGGCTAAGAGGGTACCATGTAGGCTAGGGCCCTTCTGGAGCAGGGACAGGACCCTTCTGGAGCAGGGACAGGAGTCATGAGAGGTTCTACTCCTCCTCCTAGATTGCCTAAAGGCAAACAGAGTCACTCCAAGAAGGAACGATTTGGGTAATGGTCAGGAGGAACTTTCTTAAAATGTTGTCCTTGGTGGTCTCTTAGTCTGAGCACTCCATGTTTCTTGGTATTGGAAGAAGGGTGCAGATAAGATGGCTTCCAAAAGGATTCACTATCCCAGGGTTTCTGTGACCCTTGAAGCAAGGAGGAGGGTTGTAAATGGGGAGGGTGTGGAGTGTGCGTACCTGTATTGGGCAGGGTTGAGGGGGTGTCCTGATGCCTCTTTTTACCCCAGTTTTGGATGTCCATCGTGGCCACCACTATGCCCATACCCTGTGGAGGCTTCATGCCCGTGTTTGTGCTAGGTAAGTTCTGGTGGGAAGCCTGGGATCTTCCTGAGAGCTGCAGTTGAGGGTAGTGGGAAATCAAGGAAAGGTCTGGGATGCTCGGGGCTCATGTTGGGTCTTACTGCCCAACCAGAGATTGGCTTTGAAAATATAGAGGATCGGGAACTTGGATCTTTCAATATCTTCATTCCTTTGATCTTTCCTCTAGGAGCTGCATTTGGAAGACTGGTAGGAGAGATCATGGCCATGCTATTCCCTGATGGTATCCTATTCGATGACATCATCTACAAGATCCTACCTGGGGGCTATGCAGTAATTGGTGAGACACATTCTACCCTCCAGAACCCCTAATAGTCACACTCAAATGCTCCCATGACATATTTATTCTGCACTATACAATGAGGTTTTAATTTTATACAATGAGGTTTTAATTTTATGCTATTTGATTCAACTTTTGTTCAAATAATCAGCCCTTGGCTCTGACTCTCATTAGCTCTTTTTGAACGTCTTTGAGCCTTAGTTTCTTTATGTAGAAAAGGGATTATGGGGATTAAACAAGATAATAAGAAGGAAAGCACCTAGGATTGTATCTGAATGTTTGGTAAGGATTTTTTCTTTGCTTCTAAAGAATTATAAAAACAGAAGTGCAAATGACTGGCTTGGATACTGCCAGCCATCCTGCAGATGTGCCAGTAGTGACAGGACGTAAGAGTATATGACTAAGAGCTAAGAAACATGGGCTCTGTGCTCATCCCTGCCGCTCGTCACCTGCAAGTTAGCTACCCTTCTGCACCCCACTTTCTTTGATCAAACATGACTTCTAAGGTATCTTACAATCCTAACATTCTGAGATCTGTGATAATTTTTTTTTCATTAAATCTACAATCCCATCCAACTGAAAGCATGTCTAACACAGAGACCAGTGTAATCCTCAAAATTATTATGCCTCCTTCCTCTTTATGTTCTTCACTAAAGATCCCATAACATCTAAGGCCATGCCTCCCTTAAATATAGAAGCATTAACCAGCCTTACAGCTTTACAGTGCATATGGTGACCTTACTCCTCCATCCCAGTCCTTTCCAAAAGCCTCTTTCATCAGTAAGAGTCATCTGCTCTTATTCCCCATCAAGTAAGTAAGCTGTACACCCAACATGGGGCTTGAACTCACAACCCTGAGATCAAGAGTTGCATGCTCTACTGACTGTGCCCCTCTCTTTTGTAACTTTTTCTTGTTCTCTTTCCATGTATGCCGTCTAGTGACTATTTTTGTTGATGGGAAAACGTAACTAAAAACAAATAAGACAGATTCTATTTTCAAAGAGTTCACAGAATCATAACATTTTAGATCTGCAAGGGCCTTACGACTTATTTAATACCTCATTTACCTTAGAGATAAGAATATGGAATTCCAGAAGAATCAAGTTCTACTCATACAGTTGAGAAATTGTAGAATCATGATGTGACACGGGTGTCATTCTCCAAGTCCACAGCATGAGTCCTGGCTTTTGACCCTCTTCACTCATAAATTGTTGACATCAAAACCTGAGGTCCAAAGTAAAATGCTATCACTGGGTTTTAAAGTGCTCAGTTAAGAATGATCCAAACTTCTTGAGTGCCTGGCTGGCTTAGTCAATAGAGCTTGTGACTCTTGATCTCAGGGTTGTGAGTTAGAGCCCTACACTGGATATAGAGACTACTTGAAAACAAAACAAAACAAAAAAGAATGATCCAAAACTTCAAAATCAAGGAATGGATAAGATATCACTGTCTTCATTTTATAAGTGAAAATCTAGGCACACACAATGATTTTCCAAATTGCCAAAAGACATCAAATAAGATCAAAATGATTTTCTATCAGTTCAGTATTCTTGCCACAACTCTTGACAAATAGTTATGTCAGGAGTGTTGGTAATGACCAGGGTCATGTCCCACCATTCTATGTCACTCCCATCACGTCCCCACGTGCCCTCCATGCCCGGAATGGCAACCCTAAGCCGCCGCTTCCTATATGTCTTCTAGGGGCAGCAGCGCTGACTGGTGCAGTGTCCCACACGGTCTCCACAGCTGTGATTTGCTTCGAGTTAACGGGTCAGATTGCCCACATCCTCCCCATGATGGTGGCTGTCATCTTGGCCAACATGGTGGCACAGAGCCTGCAGCCATCCCTCTATGACAGCATCATCCAGGTCAAGAAGCTACCCTACTTGCCTGACCTTGGTTGGAACCAGCTCAGGTCAGGGGCACCAGCTGGAATTAGTTCAGACTTGATGGGGTCAGGGTGGGAGGTTCTGAGGCTGAGACCAAGGTTAGGGCCAACATTTGGAAACACTGCTTTTTACTTATTTTTATGTACCCATGTACTTATGAGTGATGGATTGCCTGGGGTGGCAAAGGAACAAGCATACGGAGGGGCGGGGGCTAACCACCCATGCTTTCTCCTCCATAGCAAATTTACGATCTTTGTTGAGGACATCATGGTGCGTGATGTGAAGTTTGTTTCAGCTGCTTGCACATACGGGGAATTGCAAGCCCTGCTCCAGACCACCACCTTCAAGACTTTACCACTGGTTGATTCGAAAGGTCAGTGGGAAGGAAGGAAACAGACTCCTGAGCTAGCGACCTGAACAAGGGCTCCACAAGGTGGAGGAGACCATGTAGTGTGGGCTTGTGGTTAGGGACCCCTCATTTCTGCCACAGCATGCCCAGCTGTGTTCCTTAGGGAACACGACCATCTTCAAGAAGGAAAAATACAGCTGTAACACAAGCACAAGAAGATAGTTAAGAATCCAATTAGAGAGCTACAGCTGATTCTCATTAGTCATTGTAGTTATGTTTTCTAGCGTCGCCATGAACACTGAATTACGGGTACGATACTGAACTGCCCTGAGGAAAGACAGGGTTAGCTTCCTCCGGTCACATTTTCTTCCACTAATCAACACGTAAACTTGTTTTATGTGTGTTTCTCATTAAAGACCACTTGTTTCATATATACTGTTGATTCACTAACTAGAATTCATGTTTGCCAGCGCTAAAACTCATGACTGAACGAAGCTCGCTTAGCACACGGATGTTCTCCGTGAGGCCCATTGCAGCCTTCTTGCTTGGGGGTGGGGAGGGAGAGGGCGGGATTTAAGCAGCAAAATCACCAGCACAAAACCAGCAAAAAAAAAAAAATTGGACCATGAAGAGAATGCTTGTTTACAGTATGGGAGAGCATCGCTGTCCAGCCCCAGCTGGGAACGTGTGCACAGGAAGGCTCCGGTCACTCGCTGTTCTGTACGGGTCTACGACAGCAAGGCCACCTTGAGCACTGATTTGGGGGTTACAAAATGTACCCGTATTTGAGGCAGTAGACGAATTCACAAACAGGGACTCTGAATGGCGAGGCTTAACCCTTATGTGGGTCTCTTTGCTACTTCACTAAATGGTAGCCGTCCTTCAATGCCCGATGGGAGATGGGAGGGGCAGAGGAAACCATTCTGTATGAAGGAGAGAATGGTTTATTCTTCTTAATGTTTATTTATTTATTTTGGGGAGTGGTGGCAAAGAGAGAAAGGGAGAGAGAATCCCAAGCATTCTCTGCACTGTCAGCGCAGAGCCCCACTCAGGGCTGGATCTCATGAACCGTGAGATCATGACTGGAGCTGAAATCAAGAGTCCACACTTGGGGCACTTGGGTGGCTCAGTCAGTTAAATGTCCATCTTCGTCCCAGGTCATGGTCTCATGGTTTGTGAGTTCAAGCCCCATGTTGGGCTCTGTGCTGACAGCTCAGACCCTGGAGCCTGCTTCAAATTATCTCCCTCTCTCTCTCTGCCCCTCCCCTGCTCATGCTCTGCCTCTCTCTCTCTCTCAAAAATAAACAAACATTGGGGCGACTGGGTGGCTCAGTACGTTAAGCATCTGACTTCGGCTTAGGTCATGATCTCATGGTTCGTGAGTTCGAGCCCTGCATCAGGCTCTGTGCTGACAGCTCACTGGAGCCTGCTTCAGATTCTGTGTCTCCCTCTCTCTCTGCCCCTCCCCCACTCATTCTCTCCTCTCTCCCTCTCTCTCTCTCTCTCTCTCTCTCTCTCTCTCTCTCTCTCTCCCTCTCAAAAATAAATAAACATTAAAAAAAAAGAGTCAATGCTTAACTGACTGAGCCACCCAGGCACCCGGGGCAGTGAATAGTTTAAAACAATGACTTCATATACCACTTTCTTTCACCATCCCTTGGCATTTAATCCTGCTCTGTATTATTTCTTTGTGTAGTTTATATATCTATGCCTCACTAGATTGGGAATTCTTTGAGGGCAGACATTATAGCTTCTATCTCCTTCAGACTGCCTCCCTGTGGGTATTTACTAGATTTTAAATCAATACTCACCTAGTGTTTGAATTAGTATAATTAAGAAGAATCATGTAGGACTATTTGGAGTCATTAAATTTGTTAGTTTCTGATTTCAGATAATCAGAGTATCCAAATTGTTCAGGTTAGATTCATTTTAATATTTTCCCCAAATCCCAAGAACTTCTGTCTTATATTTATTTTTGAAGAGAGAGAGAGAGGCAGAGTGTGAGTTGGGGAGGGGCAGAGAGAGAGGGAGACAAAATGCAAAGCAGGCTACAGGCTCTGAGCTGTCGGCACAGAGCCTGATGTGGGGCTCGAACTCACGAGTGTGAGATCATGACCTGAGCCAAAGTCAGACGCTCAACCGACTGAGCCACCAAGGTGCCCCCAAAATACTTTTTAAGTGGCCTCTAAAGCAGTGGCTTTTCATTGGAGCCTGGGTACAGCCAATGGGACGCAGGGTTTTCATAATAATGACAAAGATCTAACGGCAAGATTTATCTTAATAACACCTGCCTCAGCTTTATGGGCTTAATGAAACCTTAATGAAAAGGTTAATTATGGTAGCAGAAATTTCCATATATGAAACACCTTCCCAGGAAAAGTAGGCGTTTTGTTTATATTCTAGAAGGACCCTGAGTCTTTAAGTGATTAAAAATCAGATATTCTTGTAATCCTTGTAGACTTCTTTCAAAGAACATTTATATCTCAGCCCATATAAATGGTTTTTGAAGTTTCTTTCTTTTCTTTTCTTTTTTTTTTTTTTTTGAGACAGGGTTGATTAGCTATTTTGATACCAAGTTCACCTAATTACAAATAGCCTGTATAATGAAGGGCTGCCTCAGAATAAGGACAAATGAGCACTACCTTGTATGCTATCAGTTGGGTCTCTAAGTGCTGAGTGAGTGAAATAAAAGGGTCTGGGTGAGGTCAGTCCTGGAAGATGTTTCAGGAAGAGAGGGTAAGAGCCTGGAAAAGAAGCAGGGTGCTGGGCTTCTGTTCAGGACTCTTCCCGCGGATCCTGCCAAGCAGGGCACAGCGGGGAGTGGGACCAGGCGGGCCCTCAGGCTGCACTCGGCTCTCCCCCAGATTCCATGATCCTGCTGGGCTCTGTGGAGCGGTCAGAGCTGCAGTCGCTCCTGCAGCGCCACCTGAGCCCTGAGCGGAGGCTGCGGGCAGCCCAGGACATGGCCCGGAAGCTGTCAGAGCTGCCTTATGATGGAAAGGCGCGGCCTGCTGGCAGGGGGCACCAAGGCATCCTGCCTGAGGCCCGGAGGGAGTCCTTTGCCTTTGTGGATGAAGATGAAGATGAGGACGTCTCTGGGAAGCCGGAGGTGACCAGGCTGGGATAGAGCTGGGGGAGTGGACAGATTGGGGCAGGGGAAGGAGAGGAGATGCTGATCACGGAGAAGGTCAGAGACACCAGTGTCTCTGGGGGCCAGGGGCTGAAGGAGATAAGGTTGCAGGTGATGGTACCAATGAGAAGCCAAAGGGACACAGGAATTCTGAAAGGGGAGAAAGAATAGAGGTAGAGGGATTTCCCAGGACACCAGCTGATAAGAGGAGGAAAGTGCCAGGCAGCCTCTCTCCCAGGACTGAGGGTTTTTACTTACTATTCCTTTCAGCTGCCTCCTCTCCCTGCTCCTCACCCCTTTCCTGCTGCTCCATTGTCCCTGGAAGAGCCCAATGGACCCCTGCCTGGCCACAAACAGCAGCCAGAAGCCCTGGAGCCTGCAGGTGAAGATTCTCCCAGCATGCACCCGCATTCATACCTGTGGCCTCTCTCTGGGCCTCTCCTCAACCTAACTGCTGCTACCAGGAGGGGTGAGGGCAGGGGAGGGCGGGAAGGGATTCCTATTCATTGAATCTCCATATGACCATCCCAGGGAGTAGGGGCAAGGCCTGATTTAGGAGGGTAGGAGAGAGGGTGTCCACGGAGGTGACGCATCAGGAACTACACACCTTATTTGGCCAAGTGTCAGGGTCCCCTCGGGAGTCCCCCTCGCCGACTGTTTCCTCCCAGGACAGATAATGCTTTGTTTCCATTTCCATCCACTTGCCACTCCTCTCAGGTCAAAGACCCTCTTTTC
This sequence comes from Suricata suricatta, assembly GCF_006229205.1. Classification (NCBI taxonomy): domain Eukaryota; kingdom Metazoa; phylum Chordata; class Mammalia; order Carnivora; family Herpestidae; genus Suricata; species Suricata suricatta. Next base: position 11,308,541 of record NC_043701.1, on the reverse strand, counting down.
TCCAGTCCCTACTGCGCTGCTTACTGGGCAGACCTCGCCCCACGAAGAAGAAAACAACCCAGGTGAGAGCAGATGTGTCACGGAGGGCGGACAGGGAAAGGAGCAAGCCTCTGCGGACTGAGACATCCATGGTCCACGAGGCAGAAGGGAGGAGGGCCCACCAAAGGAGACGGTGCATATGGAAGGAACCATGAGTAGGAAGGCAGCCATCTGTGACCGTGCCCTGTGAGAGATGACTCATGGCCAATGGAATCATAACCAGCATGAATAGGGAAAGAACTTGGACCTGTGTCTTTCTTCTCTAGGAGTCAACGGATTTGGTGGACACCATGTCACCTGAAGAGGTAGGAGAAACAGCCACAACCTGGGGTGGATAGTTCTGTCAGATGACAGATGTCAGATGACATTGCTCACTTTCTTGATTGTGTTGTAAGAATAAGATTCGAGTCCAGGCCAGGAAGCATTGTGAGAGGTTGGGAATGAGATATGACTACGCAGGGAGGACTCAGAGGGATCAGGAGAGGGAAGTTTCGAGCCTCCATGCATGGATGGGACCATAGTGCTCAGAGGAGTCTTAGATCCTTTAACGTTTAGACATTAGGGATGTTGCCGCCAGGCAGAGGCTGTGTAGGAAGTGTGAGCTTCCCCTAAAGTAAACTGGCACCGGCAGGCAGCCAGCAGTCACACACACGATGCACCAGAACGACATGGAAGCTAAACCGGTCCCTGCCTGCGGAGGCTACAGTGCTGGCGTGGTCAGGGCCCTGAGGCGGTGGACTGCTAGAAAATGCCGGGAAACAAGACTGGAAAAACCCGAAAACCTAGGGCAAACACTGGCAGCAGTGCCCCACTGCGACAAACACCTATTTCCTTAAGAAGGTGTTTGTACTGAGTCCATGAGAGAAAAAATCCAGCCCTGAATAGGCCTGGTTGTGAGGAGCGGACAGACGGGAACAGACCCTGGGCTTGCAGAGAGACGACAGGGTCTGTTAGCAGCCATTCCATTTAGTGAAAGAAGGCAGGCCCTCCATGGAGCTGAAAGCGAAGAGCTTCAAGAGCATGTAGATGACAACCCTAATGGATATTTTTCTAAAATAAGCATCTTTTTTTTAATAAAGTTTATTTCTTTATTTTGAGGTGGGGGGGGGGAATAGAGAGACTCCCAAGAGGGCTCCATGCTGTTAGTGCAGAGCCGGACATGGGGCTCAATCTCACAAACCATGAGATCATGACCTGAGCCAAAATCAAGAGCTGGACACTTAACCGACCAGCCACTCAGGTGCCCCTAAAATAAACATCCTCTTGGTCGTCCAGGCTAAGTGGAGGAGGGTGTGGGACATCACAGGAGGGATGGCTGTCCCTTCTCGCCTTGTCACCCCCTCAAAACCTACACCCTTCTAATCAATGCCTGGTGGACAAATGGAATCGATGAGCACAGAGGAAAGGGAACAGCCACAGCTTCTGCCCCCAAGCAGGAATCAGATGGGTCGTGACTGTGGTTGAGGAGCGCTTTGCTCGAGTTCAAAACCAATAATAATATAATACTCTTTAAAAAAGAAAGTACTCCAGAGGGAAAGCTAGCTAGTTGATTAGTGAGGCTATTTAATGACCACTGGAAATAAAGCACTGACAGGGGTAGAAAGGAAGCATTGTATTTTTAGCTTATGTCTTTCCCAAAGAAGACTTTAGGGATGTAAACTCCTGCGTGACCCCCTGGGCCATTCTAGAAGGGTAAGATCCATAGGTGTAAAAATTCAGGATATTTTGAACATGGTTTTCAGATGAGATCAAGAAGGCACCCTTGGCAATATCAAGGTGACACCTACGGGAAGAGTGGAAGAATTCACTGACAGGTCGCCAGAGGTCATGTTCATCTACTCCTCTGTCAGGGGTACACACAGTTAGGCTCCTGTTTGTTACTGGGGCTGAGCCTCTGCATGTAGCAGGAAGGTCAGACCCCAAAGCAGAAATCACCGCCCCTTGGACACAAGCTGGGGGTTCCCGGAACGTGATCAGCAGTCAAGGTCGGAAGCCCAGCTCTACCTCTCTGTCGTCTTGGGCAGACGACTCACGTACCCTGTGCCTCTATCTCCTCATCTGTAAAATGGAGATAATGATGAGTCATTGGAGACGACACCCGAATAATGCTTGGCACAGAGGAAGTGCTTGATCCATGTACGCTGGAAACGGTTCTATTACGGTTTTTCCTTAAAGGAAAACAAGAATGGAACCAGGGAAGGCAGGCAATGATGGTAGAAAGATCCAGGAGGACAGGATCAACCAAACCAGGGTTGGCAAGGGCCCTACAGATAAATCATGTCTCCAGCACGCCTGCCAAGTGGTCATCCATCCTACACTGTGAGGACAAGAAGCCCTGTGTGAACCTCTCGTCAGGAAAGGAGAGGGCTGGAGGAGGTGTGGGCGCAGTCCAGAACAACCAGGAGGGGACAGATGGAGAGCACGCCATCGCGGGCTCTCCACCGGGCATGAGAACCAGGACGTGGCCTTCGGAGACCTTCTCTGGAGCTCGAGACCTGGAGACTTGGATGAACAGAAAAATAAAGTAGTACAGCGATCAGAGGGTGCTGATGGAAAAGACATTTCAGGAAATTTTAGATTCTGTTATGAAAGTCAGAGCTCTCCTGCTGGATTATTTGGAATCTTGAGAATTTGGGTGCGTGCATCTAAAATCAAGAGGAGATTAAGGCCTTCGTGCCTTAATGCTTCTGTGATAGACAAAACAAAACAAAAATGGTCTTACTCCAGCAAGTCACATCGAGTGCCATGTGACTTGGGACAGCTCTTCACGCCCAGCAAATAGTCCCCACCACTAGTGTCTGCACACGGAGTGGGCAAATGCACGTAACACTCCTAAGAGTTTACGTCCAGGGCGCCTGGGTGGCTCAGTCAGCTGAGCAGCCAACTTCAGCTCAGGTCATGATATCGCGGTTCCTGGGTTCGAGCCCCACATGGGGCTCAGCTCGCTGCTGCCAGCACAGAACCCACTTCACTTCAGACTCTCTGTCCCCCTCTTTCTGCCTCTCCCCTGCTTCCACTCTGCCTCTCAAAAATAAACAAACATTAAAGCCTGGGACTTCAGCTCAGGTCATGATCTCTCGGTTTGTGAGTTCAAGCTCCATGTAAGGCTCTATGATGACCGCTCAGAGCCTGGAGCCTGCTTTGGATTCTGTGTCTCCCTCTCTCTCTGCCCCTCCCCTGCTTGTGCATGCTCTCTCTCAAAAATAAATAAACATTTGGGGCGCCTGGGTGGCTCAGTCGGTTAAGCCTCCGACTTCGGCTCGGGACAGATCTCACATTCGTGGGTTCAAGCCCCGAGTCAGGCTCTGTGCTGACAGCTAGCTCAGAGCCTGGAGCCTGCTTCCCCTTCTGTGTCTCCCTCTCTCTGCCCCTCCCCCTCTCATGCTCTCTCTCTGTATCAAAAATAAATAAACATTAAAATAAATAAATAAACATTTAAAAAATAAAAAGAGTTAGTGTCCTCATCTCTGCCCTGGGGGCAGAGGTAAGACAAATACCAATGAAAGATCCAATGCCACCATGTCATTTCTGTAAAAGAGGAGCCAGCAACGTGCTCTAGGAACCGAAGAGCCTGCTCCTGGGAGGTCAGGAGAGCCGCCTGCAGGCTGGGTGGGGGCAATAGAGGGAGTCCAGAGGGGAGAACAGCAAATGCAGGTTTCAGTGAGCAATGGGCATCATAGGAGTGGTGGAAAATAAGACGGGGCAGATGGGTTGGAAACAACAAATGTTTGGGGCACAGGGGGTGGGCAGGGTGGGGGTAGAGGAGGAGAAGACAGAGAAGTGCTCTGAGTGCCTGAGGGTGAAGGTGATGTGGGGCCTGATGAGGGAGGGGAGGAGAGGGTGCCGGCACCTGGCAGGAAAGGAGGTCTAGTGAGCGGGGAGGCCGGGTATCTGACACCCCATCACACACTTCAGGGTCTGGGCTGGCTAGGAGGGCTGTTTGGGGTCCAGCTGCAGATGGGAGCCGAAGGGGGCTCCGGGGCACTGAGCAAAGGCCCTTCTCCATCCTGCAGGTTGAGGCCTGGGAGCAGGAGCAGCTGAGCCAGCCCGTGTGCTTTGACCACTGCTGCATTGACCAGTCTCCGTTCCAGCTGGTGGAGCAGACGTCTCTGCACAAGGTGAGTCCTTGCCCTCCAACTGCTCGGGCGCCAGGGCAGGGAAGTGTGGGGCGGCCCGCACTGACCGGCGGCTCTCTCCCCCTGCAGACCCACACGCTCTTCTCGCTCCTTGGCCTCCACCTCGCTTATGTGACCAGCATGGGGAAGCTCAGGGGCGTGCTGGCGTTGGAGGAGGTAATAGTGACGTGTGGCATCGGAGCAGCAGGAGGAAGATGGGCACAGGATAAGGGCGTGCGGGCGGGGAGGGGATGGCTGACATCCGGGGTGGTCCCCCAGACTTCCCTCTCAGTTTTTGCCCCACCGTGGAGGTTGGAGGGGGTGGGCGGAGTAAGGGGCAGGTGGAGAGGACCGCCCCCCACGGTCTTGGTGGACTGCCTGGGTTTGGGATGAGGGTTCAGGGTGAGGTTCCGTGGATGTGATCCGGGGAGGGCCGTGGGAAAGTGGGATGGGGTGTGGTGTGGCTGAAGGAGGCTTGAGGGTCACTAGGAAGGGGCCCGGCCAGAGGGGCTGAGACTCCGCGGTAGAGCCCTTCCCCAGGCCCCTTACCCTGCCTCTCCACGCGACCCGTTCCTCCTCATGCGGGTCTGTTCTCCGCGCCTGTTTCTCTCACCTGCCCCATCTTCGTCCTCTTCCCCATCGTGTACCCTCCTTCCCTCCCCCCGCAGCTGCAGAAGGCCATCGAAGGGCACACCAAGTCCGGGGTGCAGCTCCGCCCTCCGCTCGCCAGCTTCCGGAGCACAAGCACAGCTCGGAAGAACCCTGGAGGCCCGCCCCCTCCCACCGACCCCTGGAGCCTGCCTGAGGATGGAACTGGGGTTGCCGGGCCTTCGGACGGGCCTCTGCCCCCCCCAGAGACCCCCGTCCCCTCCCCCTCCCCGGAGCCCCCTCTCTCGGGGGCTCCAGCCAAGGCAGAGGGCGAGCTGGAGGAGCTGGAGCTGGTGGACAGTCCGGGGCCGGAAGAGGAGCTGGCTGACATCCTGCAGGGCCCCAGTCTGCGATCCACCGACGGATCCACCGAGGATGAGGACGAACTGATCCTGTGACGCTTCCGGGACCTTCTCCTACAGACTGTCCAGAGGCCCTGGCCACCTGCTGCCTTTGTGTGGGAGAGGGTATGTCCGAAGTCGAAGGGATCACGCCAATGTCCTGCCCCCTCCTGGTAATTTTAAAATGGGAAGGTGATAGTCTTAGAGGAGGGTTCCTTATGCAGAGAGAAGCCTTCAGTTATTTAGGCCACGCCCCCCCAGCCAGCCAGGTAGGGGCTTCTAACCCCTGCGAAGGGCCTGATGGTCCCTGGGGTGGGGTTTTCCGATTCTTCCTAGTATGTGGGTAGGACAGCCCCGTGGTGGTCTTGTCCCCACACCTTCCTGGCTCTGCCTATGCGTCTGCCAATCTCCATGGCGGGTACTCACAAGGACTGTGGCCTGTGAAGGAGACGGGAGCCCCTCATGGCCTCATGGGTGGACAGCCCGGAACGCACCTGGAGCAGTCCACACCCCCACTCAGATTCCCCCACCCCGTTCTCCCACTGGCTCACACCTGCTCCCTGAAATTTTCCCAGCCCCTCCATCCTGGCTCCTACTACCTGTCATCAGGCAAGGGCCATTGCTAGGGCACCAAAAGGCCAGTCCCATCGCCCCCTTCTTTGCCTCAGACTTAAGGAGTGCAATGTGGACAAAGGAGGAGCAGGCTGACAGAGAAGAGGTCTCTGGAGGAAGGAGGGTCACCCATACCTCCTTTAGGCAGAAATCTAGCCCACACCTCAGCTTCCTCGCCCTCCAGTTTCCAGGTCACTCCCTGGAAAATACACCCGCCTCCCCACTGTCATCATTGATCTGTCCTGCCCACATGCCAGCTGTGCCCTCCAGTTGCTGTGGCTGTGGCTCTCCCGGCCGGAACCAAGGCTCAGGGCAGCCAGGTCTTGGGCCACTCAGACACCAGCCTTTAGACTGGCTGTGTTCCTCTTCTAGACGTGTGGAGAGCGGAGGGTTCATAGTCAAGATGGCAGACCACTTTGATGCTTCCCAAGCTGGGGAAGTCAGATCCGTGTCCTCTCCTAATCAGCAGAGTGTCTGCTGTTAGTCTGTCTTTCCTACAAAGTGGTTTTGGGTGCACTGAGCCTCCGCACCCCAGGCTTTCCTCCTTCCCTCCTTTTATGCCTTGTCTGACTCTGCAGTCTTACCGCCTTTACATTCTCCTCCTCCCCTCCTCTGTGCCCAGTCTCCGTCATCCCCCAAATAAGACACTCATAGTCAGGTGTGCCACCACGTTCTGTTTAGTGCCATTGAACACAGCCTGTAGCCCTCTCCAACATCATGTTCCTTCCACCTCCCCAGGCCGAGAGAGAAAGGAGAGAGAGAGAGAGAGAGAGAGAGAGAGAGAGAGAGAGAGAG
>NC_043701.1:11293408-11301891 GCF_006229205.1 Suricata suricatta | reverse complement strand
GTGAGCATGCAAAACCCGAGGACCTGCAGCAGGGGTCTAGTGCGAGGGCCGGTGGCCAGCAAGGGGACGCAAGGCCACCTCCCAGAGCTCCTGGCTGCCAGTCCTGCCACTGCCTGAATCAGGTCATGTTATCAAACACACGCCAGGTCTTGTACATAAGGTGATTTCGCCTCCCTGTGCTCACCATGCCCACTCCTGGGTCCTCCAAGGACCAAGCCAGGAAAGCCCTTCTCCCTCTCCCCAGAAGATGTGGGCCCCTGTCCTCGGCTGCATTTTAGGAGCACAGACAGATGAAAGTGTGAACTCCGTGGGGGTGGGGTTATGGATGGACAGAAACACCCCGACTCTCAACCTACTCATTCCAAAGAAATTGAAGTCTGGGCAATGGGGGTGGGGGGAGGCGGTGGGCGGATAGTTCTGCCCAGGGTCCAGGACAGTGCTCCCTTCCTGGCAGAGAAGAAAGTGGCAGGACCCCTGACAAACTGGGTAGGACACAAGGCCTTGGACCCGGAGCCTTAGTCGGCCGCAAGGAAAGGCATCGATGAAGCGCTCAGCTCTTCTCTCCTACCCAGAGTGTCCCTGGGCCACTGCAGCGGGGAGGGCAGTGTGCCGTCCAGCTCCAAGGCTGCGCTGTCCTTTGTTCTACCCGGGCCCCCGCCGTCAGGGTCTTTCCAGGCAGTGCCGCACAGAGGTCCCCACCGCGGCGGGAACTGGGTGTGGGAGAGGGAGCCATTCCAGGGGCGTATGCCTCACTGTCCCCTGTCCTGGAAGGAAGAATACTCTGATTCTTCCCTCTTCCTCCACAGGAGGCCCGGGGAGGGAGGGAGAACACCTGTGAGGCCCTCTTTGGAGTCCTGGGAGCAGCTGAAGAAGGGGCAAAGGAGCCACCAGCCCACACGGCTCCCTAGCAAACAGCCCACCCTGGCCGGGGCCTGACAGCACCGGGCTCCGCCCTCCACCGCACTCAACCCTGAGTCCCCAAGAAGTTATAAAAATGTAGAAAAGGCAAAGAGAAAAGTGTAAACAGCTCCAGAGAATTAGAGGGTGGATGGAGGGAGACACAGCCCTCATGCTTCCCTGTTAGGCCAGGACACCTGTGTCACCCACTCAGGGCCAGGGCTCCCAGAGAAGAGACTGAAGGCAGAAAAGGGAAGCAAGAGCTGGAGCAGCCAGCCCCGGCCGGGCCCTTTCCCAGATCCTTGGGTCCTCCTTCCAGCCATGGGACAGTCCAGATCCCAGAACAGGCAGCCATGTTTGTTCTCGGTCTCATCAGTGACTTTCTGGTCTGTGGGCAGGCCTTGACGTAAAGAATCACGTTTGAGTCCCTATGCATTCCCAGCTGCCACATGCATCTCCCCCATGACTCCTGATCTCAGAAGCCAATTTTTCACTGAGGGCAGACTCCACCCTCTGAGGACATGTGGCTTTCGGTGGCTTCCCCTTTGCCCGTCAAACCATACCAATAACCCCTGAGGTCTGTTCCTCATGGTGGGGATGAGCTGGGGCCACAGCCAGAGAAAACAGAGTCGAGAAAAGCAAGAGTGACATGGAGAAAGGCGGCATTCCCACAGCCACAGTCAAGGCTCCTGGAAGACAATCAGAGCGTGAAGAACGGAGATCCTCATCGACGGCCACAAGCTGCTCTGGGCTCCTGTCCTCAGGAGCCACACTGGAGCTTCATCATCACAGACCCGGAAGCCCGCGGCCAAGCAAAGTTCACGGCCATCTGGTCGTCTGGGCCTCAGTTCCCGGGCCTGTGGTTTCTACAGCATATGCCTGGGTAAAATCCCACCCTGGCTCTCCACGTTCCTGGCGAAGACAGGCAACTCCTGGGCTCCTCGTGGTCTTCTGCCCGGGTTTCAGCTGTGCTGCTGGGGGAAGGGAAGGTGTTGTTGCAGCCAGGCCCCTCAGCTGGGAGTGGAAGGCTGGGCGTGGGGTGGGTGGAAGCTAGTTGTTAGCCTCGCCCTCCTCCTCATCGAAGGACTGCACACCTGAGGACGTGACGTCAGACACCTTCCGGCTGAGAGCAGTGGACACCTCAGGGTCTTCTCGAGGGGAGAGTGACTCCAGGTCCCGGCATCCTGCGTCCTCTTCCTCCTCGGGGGCTGACGGCCTCTTCTCCTCCTCAGCAGGGCCCCTAGCCAGGTCCACGCCACCCACCCCCGGAGCCCAGTCAGTGTCTGCCCCCAGCAAAGGTGGCGGCTCCTGAGCAGAGTATCCGGAAGCAGGTTGGGAAGGCCCCATTTCATGCAGGCTAGGCTGCGAGTCATCAAAAGCAGGGCCAAGATAGGATCCTGTGGCCGGAGAGGCAATGAGGGACTGGTCGCTGGCTTCCCAGGCATCCGATGACCCCAGACAGTACATGCCCTGGGACACATAGGAGTGAGGCCAACCATCCATGGGGGCTTGAGCAAGGGCATCTGTAAAGAGAACCACGCAGGTCGGCAGGGTTGTGGAACGTCAAGGGCGGTAACAGCACAGAGGATGAGAGGGAGACGGAGTGGGGAGGGGAGTAGGAGAGCTGAGATGAGCAGAAAGTCTCCGAAGAACAGAGATGAACAGAGGCAGCCTAGGTAGCAGGGAGGGCCTCTGAGGCCTGGGAGGGACCATCCCTCACCTTGACTCTCCATCAGCTCCTGGTAGTTGTCACTGTAGTTGCAGCCCAGTGGCTCCTGGGCGGAGTTGACGCTCATGTCCTCACCATCCATGGAAGACCAGGCCATGAGTGTGGCCTCGGAGATGGCAAACTGCTCCATGACACCTAGAGGAAGAACCGTAGTTGGCACAAGATACCTCTGGGAACCCTTAGACACATGCATGGGGTAGGGGGACATCAATGGAAATATAACGTAAGCCGCTTTTGTGATTTAAAATGTTCTAGTAGCCATAGCAAAGGCACTTTAAAAGCAGGTGAAATTAAATTTTATAATATATCTTATTTAACCCAACATATATTAGATTATCTTTCAACTCTTAATCCATACAAAAATTATTATTGAGATCATTTACATTAGTTTATTCATACGAGTCTTTGAAATCCAATGGGTATTTTATACTGATGGCACATCTCCATTCAGACTGGCCACAGTTCAAGTTCTCAGTAGCCACCACGCAGCCAGTGGCTACTGTACTGGACAGCAGACTTTGCATACACCTCCAAATAGGGTAAACCAGAAGGTCAGATTAAGAATTCCTAGAATTGGGGCACCTGGGAGGCTCAGTTGGTTAAGCGACTGACTTTTGATTTCACAGTTGTGAGGTCAATCCCCACGTCGAGTTCTCCACTGAGCATGGAACCTCCTTAGGATATTCTATCTCCCTCTCTCTGCCCTTCCCCCACTCATTCTCTTCCTCTGCCTCTCAAAATAAATAAATTAATTTAAAAAAAAAAGAATTCCTAGAGTTAAGAGGTCTTCTGGTAAGATATCCAAAGGGATTCAAATGAGGAATTTCTAGAAGTTTATCTTTGGAAGGTTTTAAGAGTGTTAGCTAGTACTAGGTAGTCAAAGACAGAGAATTCTAAATGAGAGAGTTCAAGTTCAACAGAGAATCCCCAAGGGAACACCATGGGTTTGTAGGTCCCCAGTAGTATCAAATGGAAAGGTCAAGAGGGGTACCTAGGTGGCTCAGTCGGTTGGGTGTCCAACTCTTGATTTAGTCTCAGGTCAGGCCATTTGTGGGATCGAGCCCCACATCAGGCTCTGCACTGATAGCACGGAATCCGCTTGGGATTCTCTCCCTCTCTCTGCCCCTCCCTCACTTGCATACCTGTGCACACACTCTCTATCTCAAAAATAAAAATAAACATTAAAATAAAGCAGAAAGTTCAAGAAATTGGAAGGAGAAGGTGGCGGGGGGGTAGACTAGGGAGGATGGGTAGACTTGGGAGACCCCATTCTAGTCAAAGTCCTAAGTTGAAGTTTACATTGCCGGCTGCCCTAAACTACTCCCTACCCACTACATGTTTGGCTCCCCACCCCCCCTTCCCCCTCAGATAGTTCTTCCGCCATCCACACCACCAACACAGAAATACCTCTCTTCTCTTCTGGCTCTCTTTCCTCCTACATGTCTTATTGAGACGTGTTAGAGGCGCTTGGCCACCATTGTCACTATGCCGCATGCCTGTCTTGTAGCGACACCACTTTCCCGGAAAGAAGTGTCTTCTGTATGCCACCCTCTCCTCACCCAGGCCCCTTGACCTTCTAGCACTTGTCACAAGTAATGCACCAAGTAAGGGAACCCACTATTGCAATGTGCTGAGGCGCAAAGCATAGAAGGGATCCCATAGCCTCTTCTTTTTGCTCAAGAACCATGGATACAGGGGGCCTGAGTGGTTCAGTCAGTGGAGCGTCTGACTCTTGATTTCGGCTCAGGTCACAATCCCAGGGTTGTGGGATTAAGCCCTGCATCTATCTCCACACTGAGCGTGGCATTGTCTCTCTTTCCCTCTGCCCCTCTACCCTGCTTTCATCTGCTCTCCACCCCCCTCTTTCTCTCTCAAAAAGGAGAAAACAAAACAAAAAAAGAACAAGGGTAGAAGGAGAGACTTTGAGAGTCAGAGGCCCCCGTCTTTCTGTCTGGTACCGACAGTCTTCCCAGTAGAAGAGAAGGCATCTGATGGAACAGGTAGACCCACAATCCCATGTAATTCTCCTTAACTGCTGAGATGACACTGAAAATAAGTTTGAGGATCCTTATCTGAATCAATTAAGTCCAAGTGCCTGAAATCAGAGCTGATTGGGAAATTAAGTCTTACAGTCATGATATGGATAGAGCAAGTTCTGCCAGAGGGGATCAGGTTGCAAGGTCAGTCTCTGACCATCCTGAAAACGTGTCTCTTGAGGGTCCCAAGAATCAGTACCTGCCAGGAAACGTGCCTCCTTCTCGCCATCGCTGAGGTCGGAGTAGGCATCAGTATCCCTGCGCACTGCCTCGTGGCTGTGTTGCGGCTGAATGGCTGGTGCCTTCCCCCAGCCCTGCCACTCGATCATGTGAGCCACTCGGCCTTGCCCCATGGCTGTGGGCTTCGTCACGTGGTCCTTCATGCTGCGAGAAATCCCTGAGGGGCCAGACATTCCCCATAGCCTCCAGAATGTCACAGGATACCCATACAAGATCCACCCCGTGTCCCCACCCGAGTCCCATGGGACTCCTCTGATGGGGGAAGGGGTCCCCTAGGACTCCACATGAGAGGTAGCTTGGACAGGAGGGTTTGGAGGAAAGGGCAAAGAGGTCAAGGGTAGGGAGTCTTCTTTAGGCCTGATGGAGCAAGGAGACTGGGACCAGGGGTATGTAGGGATTCTCCTCTCTGGATGCATCCCCAGGTCGGGAGTCTCACCTGAGAACGATGATTTGGCCAGGGCCCCGATGCCGTAGGCATTAGAGTTTCGCTTAAGCTTCGGAAGAATGGAAGTGGTGTCCTCCATGGAGAGCTGGGATAGAGAATGTGGGAGGAGGGGCAGAGGAGGGCTCATGGTTTCCAGGAGGAAGGGTCACTCTGAGCCAGGGCAGGTGATAAGGGAACCATTCATTACACCCACGAGTCCCAAGGAACCTTGTCCCCCAACTACCCTTGAAAAGCTTGGCAGGTCCATAGGGAACCTAGAACAGCTGTGTTCCATGTCCGATCTAAGGGAGAATGTAGGGGAGAGGAGCTAGAGGAAACCGGGGGCCGGTGGGGGGCTGGGTGCACTCACATTGATGCCATCCCAGGAGAAATCAGTTCGGGTTTGCTGTGAGGAAAGAGGAAAAGGAGTGGGGCCCACAGGCACCTCCAGAAATGTAAGCAGCCCCCGCCCCCCACCCCAGGGACATCCAGAAGTGTGTGAAGTAGAGAGGTTTTTTTTTCCCCTTAGCTTAACACAGGGAATTAGGATCTCAGCGTGGAACATTTGGCCTGTGTTTTGAGGAAAGGGGGAGAAATGTTCTGTAAAAGCGTCAGTCTGAAGGAGTGTCTGGGATGTTCTCTTGGAATTTAGGAGGAGAATTCAAGGATCAGGCAGCTGGGCAGCTTTGCTCAGGATGGTCTCTGGGGTCTTCTCAAAGCCCTTTGGCTGGGGGGGGGGGCCGGCCGGGCCCAGGACCTCACCTCGGTGGAAGGCCGGTGGAGGCTGCTTCCGTGCAGCGAGCTGGTGCTGTCCATGTTGATTTGGTCGACATCCTTCAGGCCCTTCCAATCCACCGCGATCACCTCGTTCCCTGCAAAGACCACAGGGTTGCTTGCTGTAGCGGCAGCCTCCCTCGGTCCCAGCCCACAGGCCTCTCCGGGGTCTCAGAATGCTGAGCCCACACAGGGGCAGCCCCTCCAGACCCCTCTCTTTCCTCCAGCCGCTGCTCCTGCTGATGGCACATGCCCTCCTCTCCCCAAGTTTTTGATAGGGACAAACTTGTAAGGCCGAGCCGAACTATTCCCTTTGAGCTCAACCAAGAATAGCACATTCACAGAAAAGTGTTATATGGCCTTATTTGTTGTTGTTGAAATGGAAGGGATCCGTGGTTGGGTTTGAGCAGGAAAACAGTTCTTTATTCTGTCCAGGGGAATCCTGGGTGTTTCTGCAGGGAGGGGGACAGAGCTGTGCTTCTCATGGGTTATGTGCCTATGAAGAAGGGCAGACCATCTTTAGAGGCGAGTGTCTCTCTATGGGGCTTTATGGCCTGTGTCTCGGAGTTGGCGAATTTGTCTGACAGGAAGGAGAGGTGGTGGGGACAGAGGCAGGAACTGGGTGTGTTCACCCAGAAGTGGTGACAGGAGAGGAAGCCAAGAGTGAGGTGTGATCGCGTTCCCTCACTGTTGGGAGGCAAGTGATGGATGGGAGAGGAGCAAAGGGGGACGGGGGAGGAGAGAAGGGGACTTTTTAAAATAGGAAATAAAAGGATAGGCATTCAAGTCAAAGAGAAGACAAAAGACAGTGGGAAGGGTGGACGGGGTTTGAGGGCTTACTGGGAAACTGGGGGCCAAGGAGGATGGTAACGGTTCAGGTGAGAGGGTGTGGCCCAGGCAGATGCTGGCTAGAGGGCAGGGCGGTGCCTCTCGGGGAGGCGGGGCAGGAACCAGGGCAGTTGGAAAAGGGGCTCAAGGATCAGATGGCTGTCGAACCACTTGACCTTATAGGTCCTTCCTGCACGGGGAGTTGTGGGACTCTGAATCCGGGGTTAAGGGTCCCCTCCTGACAAGGGTGAAGGGAATGGGGTCTGGAGCACGAGGAGGCATTCAGCAGGCATCCCCACCGCGAGTGCCTAAGGGACTGTGGCTAATGGGTGGGAAGGAGGTCGGATCCCTCCTAAGTGAGCCCCTCTCCCTCAGGGCTACAGGGGAGTGAGGAGGTGGGCCTGTGGCCGGCAGGGAAGAGGAAATGGACCTCTGGGCGTAGAGAGCTGGAATGGGGTGACAGAGAGGAGAGGAGGGTTGAGGAGGGCAGAGCAGGAGAGAGGGGAGGGGGAGGTGGCCTTTGTAGAGGAGGGAGAGCTGAGTCAGAACCCTGGGGGGCAGGGAGGGGGGGGAGAGAGAGAACCCCGGGAAGAGGTGAAAGCAGAGGAGGGGGGTATCCATGGAAATAAATCGGGTCTCAGAGAAATCAGGCTTCCGGAGAGTGAGTTTGTTTGTAATAATAATACGAATTATTCTCTCAGCCTGAGGTCACTGGGTCGTGTAGGCGGGAGAAAGAGGGAGTTGGAATGGGGAAAATTGGGGGTTTGAGGAGAGGGTTGGACAAATTCGTTGAGCTGTGAGCGTGGAGTGGGTGCGTGGGGCGGGGGACAGGGGGGTGGAAGAGAGGCAGAGGCAGAGGGGAGAGAAGACTCAGGAAGCGCCCGTGCCCGCCCCCAGTCCAAGGTAAATAAAGCGGCGGCCCCGCCCCGCCACCCCCGCCGACAGGTGCAGGTCCCGGTGCCATCCGCCGGCCCCACCCTCCTGGGAGCGGGCTCCCGACCCCAGTGCGTCCCCCGAGCCCCCCGCCTCCTCCCCGCGCCCCCGGCCCTTCCCTCCACCCCAGCCCGGCCCGGCCCCGTTTTCCCCGGGCGTGGACCCCGTTCCTCTCCCCGAGGCACCAGGCGCATCCCGCCCCCGCCCCGGAGGGAAAATGCACGTGAACAATGCGAATCGGGGGAGGCAGGAACGACAGAAAAAGGCAACAGAGAGGGAAAGAGGTGGGAGCAAAACACCCAAGCCAGACCGAGGCGGGGGGGGGGGGGGTAAGAGGCGTGAGAATGACTCCGGCCCGAGCGGAGGCCGGGGGTCCTCGGAAGGGGGTTGCCCCAGAAATGGAGGGGGAGAGGCGCCGGGGAGGGCAGAGTCGAGGCGGAGGGCCTGGAGGTGGCGGGCGAGGGGACGCGGGAGCAGGGCGAGCGGCCGCGGAGGGCGAGGAGGCCGGTGGGGAGGTGATGGAGAGGGACCGCGCCTGGGGGAGGGCGGCGCGGGGAGGCCGGAGGGCGACGAGGGAGCGGAGGAGCGGAGAGGGCGGCGGGCCCCGGAGGCGCGAGGGGCG
>NC_043701.1:11270870-11293308 GCF_006229205.1 Suricata suricatta | reverse complement strand
CCCCGCCGCCGGCCCGCGCGGGGGCTCCTCGCCGGCTCCCGGCCGGGCTCGCGGCCCTAGGGGTGCCGGGGACCCGGAGGACGCCCGCCTCGGTCTCGGGAGCCGGGGAGAGAACCCGGGGCCCTCCCTCCGGTTCTGGGTGATGGATTTCGAGGGCCGGGGTTGGGGATGCCCGGGGAGACGGGCGGGGCAGGGAGCGGGGAGGCGGGACGGGGGGGTGGGTCCTGCAATAAAGCCCGGGTGGAGGGCCCCGGCCGCCAAATTCCGCAAACACTTGTTTTCCTCCTGGGGCTGCATCTGGGACGCGAGAGCGAGCGCGATTGGACGCGGCCACGGCTGCCCTGCGCTTCCTGTGCGCCGGTGTCCACCCAAACGGATCGGCCAGCGCGCGGTGTGCCGGGCGCTCGCTGGGAACTCGGGGTCGGGGGTGGGGTGGGCGCCGATCGTCTCCAGGCCGGAATGGGGAAGGGGGAGTGGAATGAGGCAGTTCGGCCCCAGCTAGGGTGAAAGGAAAATCGGGACTCGAGACTGACTAGAAGGCATAGTTTTAAATCCCCTTTAACTTTCTGAGCCTTGGTCTTCGCCCACAAACGAGAGCATGGATGACAGGAGGCAGTCAAGAGAGGAGAGGATTGCCCCTGGCTAGCCAGAAAGAGTCAGGCAGGTTCCCAGGGCCTCGTGGGTAAGAGACTGAGAGAGATGGGGCGCCAGGGTGGCTCAGTCAGTTGAGCATCTGACTTTGCCTCCGGTCATCTCACGTTGGTGAGTTCAAGCCCTGCGTCAGGCTCTGTGCTGACAGCTCAGAGCCTGGAACCTGCTTCCAATTCTGTGTTTCCCTCTCTCTAACCCCTCCTATGCCCACGCACTGTCTCTCTGTCTCTCTCTCTCAAAAATAAATACACATTAAAAATTTTAAAAAAGAGATTGAGAGAGATGTACATGGCAGGGGTCAAGTGGCCACCATAGTTAAAGCAGCCAGAAGTGAAGTCCAGGAAAGTCACACAAGAAAGGACAAGGAGCCTCTTGTCTAAGCAGCACCCACAAACCCAAAGTGTGAGAGAGCGGGCAGGGTCATGTCTGTACCAATCATGTCTGTACCAGTGACAGAGCAGATGCTAATCCAGGGGCTGTTTGCTCCCCACCTGCTTTCATGTCCCTCCTGAGGTTGGGCAGGAGCAGGGCACCCAGCCAGTCAACAATTTACTACAGCAATGCCAGTCAACGCAAGGGCAAGAGACCAAGTCTCACAGATGCATCTTTTTAACCTTTAGAGTCTGAGTGAAGGACTCTAAATTTTGGGGTGATAATCACTACATTCTGTGGAATCCCAGATGAGAGATGTGAGAGAAGATGCTAGCAATCTAGTTGCAGGTCTGAGAGATGTGATTATGGAGAGAGAACTGATCTTTGGTCTCTGTGCATGAAGAAATAAACCAGATCTGCATCCACAAAACCATGAGAGAGAAGAGAGAGCAGTTAGTAAATTGGCTGAGATTTCAGTCATCCAGTATGATGTGGGGCAAGATCTGATACCTTATTCTGCAGAAGCATTCACAAGTATTTTTCCCCAGATATACTATTGTCGGTTATACAACAGAAGCATCACATGGCTTCTGCCCTCCTGGAATATATTGCCTAACTTTGAAGGAAAGAAAAATGGGAAGGGGGGGTGGAGAAGTAGGAGAGGAAGAAGGAGGAGGAAGAGAAACAGCCTTCTTTACTACAGCAATGCCAGTCAACGCCCATGTTTTTGTGGAGAAGCCGCACTGATGGGAATGTCCAGGTCAGGAAGTAACAGACAAAGTGGTCAGCTCTGCTCATGCCTTCCCATGTGACCCTGCTCTCCCTTTGGGGTGCTCTCTGATTCCAGTCTTGTCACTATTAGTCGAGTCCAAACATGGATACATCCACTCCCCTTCATCCCCTTAGCACAGCTGTCCAAGGCTGGGTTTATCCAAATGATCTAAATCAAGTCAACACACAGGACCCCAGGTCTTGAAGATTCGGTCCTGGTTCACATTCTGCCTTAAAGGCATTTCCAGCACCAGAGAAAAGCAGAACGTCATAGGCACAACACTGGCCTGCTTTCTTCCTGCTTCTGGTACAGGATTCTCTTACTTCTCCCTATCTGCCTTCTCCCAGTCTCTTTGCCATCATCTGAGCCAAGGTCAAAGATTCCAGTCCTGATATGAACAGGAACAACCTTTCTGGAGGACGATTTGACAGTACTGATCAAAAAATCTTTAAAATATGCATTGCTGTTGTTGCAACATTACTAAATTGTGACACAGCTATTCCATTTATAGAAATATTCAAAGAAATAAAAATAGAACATGGACAAAGATTTAATCTACGGCACCCATCAGAGCGCTATTTACATAATAACGAAAGAACTCACATGCTCAAACCTGGGGGTTAATTAAATAAATTACGGTATGTGCTTAGAATGTAGGCATTCATAGTATTTTATAATTGTATCTGTTGACAAATTATATTGTGACAAGGTATATTGTGACATTATATAGAGAAGCAGGCTGTAATATAAGAATTGGAGTATACCAATTTTTGTTTAAAAATCACATACACACATTCTCCTGCCTTTTGTCAGACTTTCCATCCCAAGTAATTTATGGGATTCCCTGAGGAAAGCCTGTGTCTTACAGATGTCCAAGCCCACTCATCAGTTAAGTTTGGCCCTCAGTGAAATCACAATATTAACCAGTCTATTTCCAAAGTCTAAGGAAACTATAGGACTTTGGCCAAATGCCCTAGTATTGGGTACGACGTGGTGAAATGATGTTTCCACCTCTCTGTGAATGCTGCTTCCTGCCCCTAATCTCCTATGGATAGCTCTTGGACATTTGGAACCAAACCAAGATTCAGAAACAGTGCCATCTAAAATAGACTCCTGGGGCGCCTGGGTGGAGGAGCCGGTTAAGCACCGGACTTCGGCTCAGGTCGTGATCTCATGGGTTTGTTAGTTCGAGCCCCACTCTGGCCTCTGTGCTCAAAGTGCAGAGCCTGCTTGGAATTCTCTCGCTGCCCCTCCCTTGCTCTTTCTCTTTCTCTCAAAGATAAAGAAGAATATACTTTAAAACAAAATAAAACAGGGGTTCTTGTCCCAGAATCCATGGGCAGAACCCAGAGTCCATAACCTTGCTTGGGAAGCCTCAATCTTTATGTCCGCTGACTTGTAACTGAAATTCCCTGTGTCCTTCAGTTGTGCACATAGGCAGCAAACACAGTGGTGGTGGAGCTGCTGTGCCGTGTCTTCACGGCCCATAAAACCCACAGATGTTTCTATTATACAACAGTTGCTGCAGATTTCGTGCACCAGCCTCCATGCTCATCACTCCTTTGGAACTATGGTGTATTAAATTCGCCTGAACATTTTCCTATTTCATGCTTTTATAAAGAACCGGATATATTACTCTATCACAATCTTATAATAACGTTTTTTGCATTAGTGGTTCCTTTCGCATTTTATTTGATGCATTTAGTATTATTCTGACAGGGAAGCCATGGATTTTCCAGATTGCCAAGGGATCCAGGGCAGAAATATGTTTAAGAATCCCTGGTTTGAGGGGCACCTGGCTGGCTCAGTCGGTGGAGCATGCGACTCTTGATCTCAGGATAATGAATTCAAGCCCCATGTTGGGTATGGAGATTACTTAAAAATAATTTAAAAAAAAAAAAATCCCTGGCCTCTAAATATATTTTGGGGGGTGGGGGTGGGGTGGAGCACTCTCTAATTCTGCGGGAGTTTAATAATCCTGTTTATAGTGCAGATTAAATGACCAAGCAAAGCAGTTGAATCCCATTTTGAAGCCTGAGTCCCCACCCCAAGGACAAAGATATCTCTTTTATCTGCAGGACGAGAAGAGATACACCCCGGGTTTCATGCCTGTCCCCAACACATGGAAAGGCAGCTCTAAAAACACAACAGCTTAGGGGCGCCTGGGTGGCTCAGTCAGTTAAGGGTCCGGCTTCGGCTCAGGTCTTGATCTCGAGGTTTGTGGGTTTGAGCCCTGCTGTGCTGACAGCTCAGAGCCTGGAGCCTGCTTCGGATTCTGTGTCTCCCTCTCTCTCTGCCCCTCCCCAGCTCATGCTCTGTCTCTCTCTAAAATAAATAAACATTGAAAAAAAATTTTTTTAATTTAAAAACACAACAGCTTAATAAAGAATTTATTTTGTTGTAATGGGAGACACTAGATCACAGTTAAGGGCAGATGAAAAGATCCAACAGAGATAGGGAGGTTCAAAGTGCAAGAGAAGAAGATTCATCAGCACTGAACGTGATTTCCTCAGGCAGCTAGGAGGGATGCCCACAAGGCTCGGGGAGGGGGACTGAGCTCAGATGGAGGAGCCCAGCTAGTCTAGCAGATGGAAAGATGGAGCAGATGCCAGTAGGTTGCACGTTTGGTGTCGGCAGGATGAGGGATTCCAATCTGATGGTGTCTGTTTTCTCTGAGAAGTAGGAAATGAGATCATCTACTAAGAGAGGGAGATACAGTAGAATAACAATAAGTAATATGCCACTATCACTTAGCAGTTGACAAAGTATTTTCAGCTTCTTCTTACAATAATCCAGGAAGGAAATCGTTATCTTTGTGTTGCAGTTGAGAAATCTGGGTTTAGATGGGGCACCTGAGTGGCTCAGTTGGTTAAGCATCTAACTTTGGCTCAGGTCGTGATCTCAATGTGAGTTCGAACCCCATGTCAGGCTCTGTGCTTCAGATTCTCTCTCTGCCCCACCCCCTTCACTCTTTCTCTCCCTCTCTCTCTCTCTCTCTCTCTCTCTCTCTCTCTCTCTCTCTCTCAAAAGTAAATAAACATTAAAAAAAGAGAGAGGGGGCACCTGGGTGGCTCAGTTGGTTAGGCATCCAACTTCAGCTCAGGTCATGATCTCTCAGTTTGTGAGTTCGAGTCCTACATCGGGCTCTGTGCTGACAGCTCAGTGCCTGGAGCCTGCTTCGGATTCTGTGTCTCCCTCTCTCTCTGTCCCTCTCTCATTCTCTGTCTCTGTCTCTGTCTCTGTCTCTCTCTCTCTTAAAAATAAATAAACATTAAAAGAGAGAGAGAGAGAAATCTGGGCTTAGAGGCCTATTAACTGTCTTTTCCCCAAAATTACCCTGCTGGAAAGAGAAGGAGCTGGAGTCTAAACTCAGCCCCTCAAATAGAAAATTAATTCTGGTGGCGCCTGGGTGGCTCAGTCGGTTAACTCTCCAACTTCGGCTCAGGTAATGATCTCATGGTTCGTGGGTTCGAGCCCCACGCTGGGCTCTGTGCTGACAGCTAGCTCAGAGCCTGGAGCCTGCTTCAGATTCTGTGTCTCCCTCTCTCTCTGACCCTCCCCTGCTCGCGCTGTCTCTCAACAAAACAAAACAAAACAAAAACCCAGAAAATGAATATTAATTCTGGAGGCTGCAGTCGAGAGCTTTATTTATGTTTGTTCACTATTTTTTTAAATAATTAGATTTATTTGGTTCAGGGTTTTATTTGATAACCATTCCTTCAGTCTTGTCTTTCTTTTTTGAAGGCAGGGCGATAAGCAGAGGAGAGGGCCAAGTCTATCTATGTTCCTAAATTTTGAAATGAAAAGGCAAGGGACCCTTGCAGCCTCAGGGACACTTGCGGCCACTCCCGTGGGTCTGTGATGCCGTCCTCAGGCACCGAGGACTGGAGAGTCTCAGTTCTACTTGTCAATGCCGGTGTTTTGTATCAGTCTCTTTCTCAGGGTGACAGCAGGTGACGCAGGCCACCCCCACGTGTAGTCAGCTTTGGGGCAGCTCTTGGTGGCTCACAGGAGGCCCTGTTCGCCGGAGGCCCCAGGAGTAGGTGTGCAGATACTGGAGAACTTGGAGAAAGTGCTGTTGGAGGTCATTGTACGGAAGAGCACAGGCATCTGGGTGGAAATCGGTAGAAGCTGAGACAGAGCTGATGGAGGCGGTGTTCTTTTTAATGGGAGTAATTTACTTAATCCTCAGTGAACAAAGGCAAAGAATGGAGCTTGGGGGTTAGGTTGCTGACACACAGGTGCACACTCAGAGCTAAGTCATAGACGGGCAGGGTGTTGGTCGTGCACAAATTGTACTTCCCCGGAGTAGGAAGTGGCCATAGGATCTGCGGTGCTCTGTGGCGTTTGCTTCCCTGCCTCACCCCTACCTTCAGCTGGATTCTAGGAGGCACCGGCAGATAAGGTTTCTGGCCATTGTGCAGGGGGGAGCAGGGGCTGTCCCCTGGGCGGAGCACGTTTGCCCTCAGAAGGGAGGCAGCTGGTGTCAGGGCTGCAAGTTACATAGGATGACACGTTCCACATTGGAAATTCTCTGGCTTCCTTGGTGGTGGTGGAGGCCAAAAGGCCTCGTTTGACCAAGCTCAGATCTGGCCATTGGAAAAAGATACACCGTTTTAGACCAGCATAGGTCATTGCTGGTTTGACTCTTAGATGAAGTTTGAAGCTTGGAAGAACTTTAGGAATCTAGGTAAGGGAAGCTCATCTCAATGTAGTGAGACAAGAAAGTTCGGTAGCTGGGGATGGTGGGAGAAGCTGGGGATGGTGGTGCGCTCTCCCACCATCCCCCACCCCCTCCCCATGGCGCAGCCTTTCAGTGTGCTTCCCCATGAGTGCCTCAGAGTGTCCTGCATGGGCAGCTCAGCGTCACTGAGTCCACATTTTAAGGATACTGTGGACTAGTTCGGCAGAAGAAAGTGCCTGAACAAGGCACCAAGAGAATGCATTCGCTCAGTCTTCCCTTTAAGAAGCAGGTCTGTGGGAAAGGCTGAAAGAGAATCACTTCAGAGTTGAAGGTTCCCGCCAAACATTCCGAAGAGAAAGGCCAGGCCAGTGGTTCTAGGCCAATGGGCTCCTACCTCCCTCAGAGAAGGGAAGGGTTCCATCCCGAGGGCCTGGAACAATGTCAGGCCCCACGTATATTTAAGGGCCTCAGGAGTACCATTGTCATCATGTCCAGGTCACAGCCAGCAGCAGACCAGGCAGGATGCCAGGCCCAAGGAAGCAGGCCTGGAGTTTGGGCAAGCATGAGTCAAGGGCCGGGTAAGCAATAAAAACATGGAGTTTATCAATCCTAAGAGAGCGGGACCAGATGCAGTCTTCAGAGATCAAGCAAGCACTCAGCACCCACACATCCCAGAGGCACTGACAGAGAAAGGGAAGAATCGGGTGATGCTGGTCACTTCTTGCAGCCTCCCTGCCAATGTGAGAGGATCGGTGAGAATTGGGAATTGGAAGGCTCTGCTCCGAGCATCATTGATAGCCCTCTGACCAGTATGCACGAACTTGGGGGGAGGAGCAGCCCTGTCACATCATGCCTCTGGAGCCCTCGCACCGCCTCTGAATGACAGCCTCGTGGCTGATGGTCCATTACTACTGCCAGACTTCTCCATCACCAGCTGACAGTTGACAGCCCCCCTTTCGGATTCCAGAAAATACCATTCTGGGTTCCCAATCCCTTGCCCAATCCCAATCTCAGCATGAATTCCTCTTGCAAAAGCTTTCTTGGACCAAGATCTGGTTTTGCTGCAATGGAATCTTTTCTTCTTTCCTGCAGCTGGTCCTGGATAACTAAGTGGTGTGTGTTTCATACAGAATGGGTCCGTGTAGCTCCAAGACTCCGCCCTTCCCAGCCTACTGTCTTCTTCTGTAAGCAAGCCAGCCAGGTCCAGAGAAGCAGCGGAGGCATCTTCCTGACCGAGGAAGAGCAGCGGATGTAACAGCATTAAATACAGGGCTGTGGGTGTTGCAACTGGACAAGACCTTAGACATCAAGTCTGTTGCTATAGTTTCACAGACAAGGAAGATTCATCACTCAGTCCTGTGGCTAATAAGTGACTCAACTGAAACCAAAATTCACGTTCTCCATCTCTCTTCCAGCATTCTTTTCCCTACCGTATGATGCTACCCTAAACGGTACGTTGGATTATTTGTCTGATTTTTATTAGGTAAGATGTGTGTAACACCAAACACTGTTGAAAAATGCTCAGATCCCTTACTCCTTTTGCTCACATAGATTGATCCATTCCTTCTGGATAAAAATGAACATTGTTCTGCAAGTGTAGATTTCATGCTAAGTGTTTTTACCACAATAAAAGTTAAAAAAAAAAAAGGAAAGGACATTGTTCTAACTTAGGAGTTTCAGAGCTTTGTGCTGGGTGTGTAGTGGGTGTGTAATCTTTGTGTATATGTTCAGGTCATTGTTTGGTTAGGTTTTTCATGGCGATAAGCTGATGGGGGCAAGGCTTTACTCTCCTGGGTGGTAGGGAAGGTAGGGGCTGTTTACGGACCGAATCAATCACGGTTGTCCTGCCAACGGGCATTGCAGCGGACCCACCCAGATGGGAGAGTCCAAAAGAGACAGGAAATTTTGAACTCTGGGTGGTGCAGACATGTTTTTCTCAAGCAATTTGTACTGGTTTTAGAAAAAAAGTTATTATTATTATTATTATTATTTTAAGTAGGCTCCACACCCAACATGGGGTTTGAACTCATGGCCCCTGAGATTAAGAGTTGCATGCTATAGTGACTAAGCCAGCCAGGAGCCCCCGGAAAAAGAATTTGAAATACACACAAGCAGAAAGAAGAAAACCAAAGCCATCGCCTATTTTTTACACTATGAACGTTTTGCAACATTTCCTTTCCAACTGACTTGTGCCTATACGCACCGAGGCAGCAGGTGGTAGTGGAGGTTGGATTTTATTACTGACAGTGGAAAGTTGAGTTGAGGGAGGAGACGGGAGCAAGTTCTTCATCTCAAGTGGGAGCTGGAACTTGCACTTGATCTTTCGCTCCCTGGATCTCCAGTTTCCCTCACAGCCGACGGGCTCGGAAGAGCTGCCGAGACTCATCCTCATTTCCTTGCTTCCATCCGCTCCGCGCCCCACTCCAGCTGGGCATCTTCACTGAAGCACCTCACCCAGGGGGCTCCTGTATCCTCCGTGCCCCCAGACTGTGTTTCTTTCTAATATTAGCCTGACATACCTGGAGCGTGCCACTGTTGGCCACTCCCTGGTCCCTGAACATTCTTTCCTGGTTTTCCTCCTGCCTTTCCTCTCTTTGGAAATTTCTTTGTTAATTCATTTCATTCATTCATTCACTCATTCATTCATCCCATATTACAAGGATTTATTGAGCACCTATATGTCAGTACTATTCTAGGTGCTAGGGGCCAAAACTCATGCCTTTATGGGGTTCACTGTATAGTGAGGAGTAATGGGGAGGAGATAGCAATAAAGAAATGAAATGAGTAATATACATTGTTTTGGTATTGAAGCCCAGGACCTAACTATATAATACATTTAGAGTCATAAATGCTTTAAAGAAAAATGAAGAAAAAGAGGATAATGAATGAAGGACATTGGTGTATGTAGTTTTTAAAAAAATTTATTTATTTTGAGGGACAGAGAGAGAGAGTACGTGTGGGGAGGGGCAGAGACAGAGAATTCCAAGCAGGCTCCCAAGGACAGAGAGGAGGAGCCAGGACAGCAAGGAACCTAATGTGGGGCTTGAACTCACAAACCATGAGGTCATGACCTGAGCGGAAACCAAGAGTCAGACACTTAACTGACTGAGCCTCTGGGTACCCTGGTGTATATGGTTTTAAATAGGGTGGTCAGGGACGGCGTCACCGAGAAGGTGGCATTTGAGGAAGAGTGTGGAGAAAATAGAGTGATCCATGCAGATGTCTGGGGGAAGGGCGTTCCAAGCAGGGGGACAGCAGGTGCGAGGCTCTGCGGTGGGAATGTGACTTGCATGTTGGAGGGAGAGCAAGGAGGCCAGTGTGGTTGGAGGAGAATGAGTCATAGGACATGAGCTCAGAGAGTACGTGGGACTCGTTTGGGCAGAGGCTTGTACTCTGGCTTTCATTCCGAGTGAAATGAGAAAGGAGAGTTTTGATTAGAGTAACAGTGTGAAATAAGACGAAGGGATAACATTGGCAGTTATATTTAGAGTAGAGTTTAGGGAGGCTATTATTGCAGTAAATCGGGTAGGTGATGGAGGCTGTGACCAAGAGGGTAGTGGTAGAGATGCCAAGAGGTGGCCAGATTCTGGAAGGGTTTTGAAGCCAGAGTCAGCAGGATTCGATGGATTTTGAGTGCCAGAGAAAGAGAGATGTCAGAGATATCTCCAAAATTTTTGGCCTGAACCAAACAATGGAATTTCTATCAACTGAATGAGGAAGATTATGGGTAGAACAAGCTTTTTGGGTGAAAGAGTAGGAATTAAGCATAACACATGTTTAGTTTGAAATGTCTACTAGATGATCAAGTGGGAATTAGGAGCAAGAGGTTGGATATGTGTGTTGTTGGATCATAGAAAAGATCCA
The DNA here is from genome assembly GCF_006229205.1 of Suricata suricatta. Classification (NCBI taxonomy): domain Eukaryota; kingdom Metazoa; phylum Chordata; class Mammalia; order Carnivora; family Herpestidae; genus Suricata; species Suricata suricatta. Next base: position 11,282,965 of record NC_043701.1, on the reverse strand, counting down.
AGATAGAGGTACAAATTTGGGGGTCATTAGCATGGAGATGGCATTTAAAGGCTTCAGACTGGGTACGTTCCGCAAGAAGAGTGCAGAGATGGAGGATAAGAGATGCCAGGACTCATTCCTAGCACTTGGAGGCTGAGCACATACGATGGGGCCAGATGAGCATGAGAAGTACGGACCACGGGGGTTGGAGGAGAGTAAGAGAATGTGGAGCGCAAAGAGTGAAGCAACAGGTGTTTCCTACGAAAGAGAGTAAACAACCCAATCAAATAGAGCTGACATGCAAAGAAAAGTAATTGGGGGCGCCTGGGTGGCTCAGTCGATTAAGCCTCCAGCTTCAGCTCAGGTCAGATCTCACGTTCCTGGGTTCGAGCCCCGCATCAGGCTCTGTGCTGACAGCTAGCTCAGAGCCTGGGGCCTGCTTCTGGTTCTGTGTCTCCTTCTCTCTCTGCCCCTCCACCTCTCATGCTCTGTCTCTCTCTGTATCAAAAATAAATAAAACATTAAAAAATTAAAAAAAAAGTAATTGACTTTGGCAATATGGAGGTCACTGCTGATCTTGACAAATGTACTGTTGGTAAAGTAGCGGGGATCAAAGATGATTGGAGCAAGTTAAGAGAAAATGGGAGAAGAAGAATTAGGGGTCACAAGTATAGAAAACTGAAGACACTTTACTGCAAAAAGGAGCAGAGAAATGGAGTGGTAGCTGGAGGGGGGAAATGGAGTTAATTTTTAAGTTGAGGCATATCTGTATACTGATGAAAATGATCTAGTAGAGAGGAAAAAACTGAAGTTCAAGTGCATTAATTGCTGGAGCAACATCCTAGGGCAGGTGAGAATGAATGGAATCTAGTACAAGAGTCGTGATGGCAGCTGTAAAAATGACTGTGGGGAGGGTGCCTGGGTGGCTCAGTCGGTTAAGCGTCAGACTTTGTTCAGGTCCTGATGTGGCAAATTCAAGCCCCATGTTGGGCTCTCTGCTGTCAGCATGGAGCCTGCTTCAGATCCTCTGTCTCCCTCTTTTTGCACCTCCCCTGCCCCCCCTCTCAAAAATAACTAAACATTTAAAAATGACTATGGCTGGGTGGCTCAGGTGGTTGAGCCTTTGAGCATCTGACTCCTGATTTCTGGGAAGATCATGAACCCAGGGACACTGGGTCAGGCTTCACGCTGCGTGTGGAGCCTGCTTAATTTTCTCTCTCTCTCTCTCTCTCTCTCCCTCTCTCTCTCTCTCTCTCTTTCTCTGCCCCTCTCCTTCCCAGCTTTCATGTGCATGCATATGCACTCTCTCTAAAATAATTTTTTAATGTTAAAAAGTGAAATAAAATAAAAATGACTATGGATAGTCCATTATAGTCAGAGGAAGGAAACGGAAGGCAGCAAAGCAGATTCAGGTAGGAAGGTGGATGTCAGGGGAGGGAGAGCAAGGTCTTTTCAATTTCTTCAATTTTCTCAGTAAAACAGGAAGCAAGTAAGCAAGGTCATCAGCTATGGGTATGGATGGGGAAGACGTTGAAGAGAGGGAAGATCTAGCAGTCTTCCAAAAGAGCAGGAAGTGAACGGACAAGAGAAATTGGTATGCTTACTGGGAAGTAGAATTGCTGAGTGATACCTAAAGGCTTGTTGTCATGAACTTCGAAATGAGACTGGCCAGAAGGGCTATGTGCTTCCCTTCAGCCCCCCTGAGCTGCCCAGCTGCAAGTGGGGGTTTGGTAGAGCTGGGTGGAACCCAGGTTTGGGTTTTGCCCAGTGAGGACCGCAGAGTGAGAGGGAAGGGCAAGGGAGGAGCTCTCATGATTGCTCAAGGCTTTGAAACTGGGTAGGGAGGGCACGATGCAGGGGGAGGTAAAGAGAAAAGCTGACATAAGCTGTAGGTCTCAGGGGGTCCAAGGATCGTTAAGGGTCAAGGTAAAAGAAGAGAGTAAACTGGAAAAATAGAAGGAGCTAGTTGGAGAGAGGGTTGCTGTAAGCTCTTATTGCAAAGGGCTGGCCCAAGGTACAAGGTCTTCCAGAGCTGGGTCATCACCCTGCGTGGTCAGTAGTCACTAGTGACCTGTGACCACAAGCACCGAAATGGGCCTCGTCCGAGTCCAGATGTGCTGGAAGGGTAAAATGCACACCAAATCTCCAAGACTTAGTAACAAAAAAATAAAAAGGAATGTAAAATATTAATAATTTTTAAAATATTGAGTACATGCTGAAATGATAATATTTTTGATATGCTACATTAAATCTATTTAATTGAATCTATTAGTGAAATTACTGTCACCTGTTCCTTCTTTCATTTATTTATTTTTTACTATTGCTGCCCAGGCTCCACCCTCCGAGATTCTGCTTGAATGTGTCTGGGGTGAGACCTGAGCATCACACTTCCTTTTTTTATGTTTATTTATTTTTGAGAGAGACAGACAGACTGAGTGCAAGCAGGGGAGGGGAAGAGAGAGAGGGAGACACAGAATCCGAAGCAGGCTCCAGGCTCTGAGCTGTCAGCACACAGCCCGATGTAGGGCTCGAATTCACAAACCATGAGATCATGTCCTGAGTCAAAGTCGGATGCTTAACTGAGCCACCCAGGACCCCCAGTTTCTTTTTAAAATTAAAAAAAAAATTACTTATTTTTGAGAGAGAGTGAGCAAGAGTATAAGCAGGGGAGGGGGCAGAGAAAGAGAGGGAGACAGAGGATTCAAAGCAAGCTCTGCACTGACAGAGTCCAGTGTGGGGCTTGAAGTCATGAACCGTGAGATCATGACCTGAGCCAAAGCCGGATACTTAAGCAACTGAGCCACCCAGGTGCTCCTTGAGTGTCTTTTTAAATTAAATTTGTGGCTCACATCACATTTCTGTTGGCCAGGATTGGTTTAGGCTATTACCATGGGAATAGTAGTTAAGGCAGAGCAAAGACGTGGGAAGAGAGAAGTTGAGGGAGCAGAGACCCTGTGGGAAGGAAGGATAATCTTTGTGATGTTGAAATAACCAAGACTTAGTAGCAGAGTTGTTTTGGAGAAAGTGCCAGTGAGCTAGGACAGAACAGTGTTGGAGAAACGAGGATGAATGGCCCAGGGCAATAGAGGACAGTGCCTCAGAGGGCAGTGGGTGGTACGGTTTGATGACAGGATATTCAAAGCTGGGGACTTTCGGGAGGAGGGCGGGAGAATAGTGTGGAAGTAGTAACGAGGATCAAAAGGGGTATCTGTTCCACCTCCAGGGCTACTGGTCAGAAGTCTAGGGGGAAGCATTTTGCTGCCACGTGACTGGGCTGCAGAGGGAGGTTTGTCGTCAAGGGGCACCCAGGTAAGAGCAGGTGGGGAGAGGACGTGGGAAGAACAGGCACCTTCGCGGTCAGGATCTCTGAGGTCTTGGTGTAGGGTGTGGGGCAGAGGAGCAAGATGTGGGGGGAGCTGGGCCTCCGGGGCTTCCTGCGGTGACTGACAAACGGGGTGGAGGGGCTTAATGCAATCAGCGCACCGGGAGGCCGGTATAGGCTGAGTATAGGAAGTGCAGGGGAGCAGGGGGGCCTGGGGTGGGGCTTCCTTCCTGGGAGAGTCACGCCTCCCTCTGCCCCTCCCCCACAAACGCTGTGATCCATCAAAGCCATCCTAGGCGCTCTCAGCTCCTCGCTGGGTGATTTTTTTTCCAGCCAATAACAGCTTCCAATTACTACTCGGAGGCAGATGTCATAAATGTGGGTATTCACAGAGTTGTCTCTGCTCTGCTATGGACCGGAGTGACCCACTGCGTGCTGTACCCCCTCTCATTCTTGGCAAGTCCAAACCAAAACACACAGTCTTACTCCAGACCTGCGCCTCTCAGCCCTGAGCACCACACTCCGGGGAGGTACCAGCCAGAAGCCACGCCCCTGCCACCCATCCCCCACCAATGCAAACCGTTGCTAGGTTCTGCCCATGATTTTATGCCTCAGCAGCCCTCAGTCTACCTGCTTTTGACCGTCTGCACGAACCTCTTCCTCGTGCATGAGTCTGTCCACATCTCTGCTCTCCTGTTATTCTCCATGTTGCCCCTACAGTGAGATTTTCAAAATTCCCGCCTTTTCATGCCATTCTTTTCAACCTGGAAGCCTGCAGTGGCTCCCCACTGCTCTCAGGACAAAATGTGGTCTGCCTCTCCACCCCTCCAGCCCCCCAAACCCAACCCCGCAACGGCCTCCAGCTCTCCCAGATCGCTGCCGCCTCACTCTCAGACCGCCAGCCCTGTCTGCCCTCCCTCTGCTCATATGGTCAATAGCCGTCAAGGGCTTTTCACTTGCTACTACCTCTTCTCGGAATGCCTTTTCCCTCCGCTTCACCTCATTAACTCTTACTTTCCTTTCAGATCTCAGCTTGGCCATCCCTCCCGTAAGCTCCCTCGCCAGATCACATCTCCCTTTAGACATCGTGTATCCTTTCCCTTTAGCTGCAGCTTTGCGTTTATGATTCTTTGATTGGCATTCATCTCCCTTAGGAGAGCACCCAAGGGCGTGGCCCCTTCATAAGAGCTGGCATCATGTCTGTTACTGACATGGATGAATGAATGATTCAAGATGATTCAGAAGCCCTTAAATGCAGGGCTGTTCTGATCTGGTATGAGATTTCCACGGCTCCGGAACTCAGCTGCGGTCAGTAAGTGTGTTCATGGCCCAGGCTTCGTGGCAGGCCCTGGCCAGGCTTCCTACGCCCTGCTGCTGCTGCAGAGCCTTCGGAAGACTTTGCCGGAACTGCCTGGGTTGCTTGTAGGCTAAGGCGAGTCCTCCGGTAGCATCTCACACTTGGGTGCGAAGACTTGTCTCTCGCTAGCTCCAGCAGGTGGAGAAGTCTCTGTAGAAAGACAGACCTCAGCGTTCTGGGTGGGTCCCCTCTCCCCTTTCAGAGACTGGGCGCCCATCTGCCGCATTCAGGGCAGCTCTGGATGGCAGGTAAATAACAACAAGCCCAGCGGGAAAAGGCGCCGGAGGAAGCGAGGAAGCGTGAGCACGCTCCTGGTGGGTTTCTGCCTATTAGGCCCATCTTATTAAAGGGGCCAGGGGCGGCAGGAACCACGAGAGAAATAGTACTTCTCGTCTGGAGCAGCTAGGTTCTCTCATCCCTCAGCCCCCCGAAATGTTCTCTCTCTACAGTCACTTGATCTGCAATGCACAGTGAGTGACGAAGGATCAAGCCTCTAGGCCAGACTGTCTCCGATTTTGGCTCTCCTGGGTTCAGGGAGAGGGAAGGCAGCAGACGGTCCACTAGGGGCTGCCTGGGTGCCAGCAACCTGCCTGTGCTGCTGTTGGAGCCCTGGGTCTCTTTTCCTGTCTGCCCTTCCCAGCTCTCTCGGCTGCTGACTCCTCGCCATCTGACCATCTGCTTACTCTGCCCCCACAACCACCGCACATTTCTGCCTTGCTGACGCTCGCTGTGCCGTTGGAGGCCCATCTGGCTTAGACCTTGGGATGTACCGAGCCCTGCCTCCCTCCTGCTTTTCTGACCTCTGCTCCTTGGATGCCCTCTGTAGGCTCTGCTCGCTGCTGCTTTGGACATGGTGGAATGATAATAATGAGGCTTGAAGGGTGCTGAGGTGGCTTGGTCAGTTAAGTGTCCGACTCGGCTCAGGTCATGATCTTATGGTTTGTGAGTTTGAACCCTGCGTCCGGCTCTGTGCTGACAGCTCAAAGCTTGGAACCTGCTTCAGATTCTGTCTGTCTCTTTCTGCTCCTTCCCTGCTTGACCCCCCCCCGCCCTTCCTCTCTCAAAAATAAAGTAAAATAGGGGCACCTGGGTGGCTCAGTTGGTTAAGCATCTGACTTTGGCTCAAGTCATGATCTCACAGTTCATGAGTTCAAGCCCCACCTCGGGCTCTCTGCTGACAGCTCCTGCTTCCGATTCTGTGTCTCCTTCTCTCTCTGCCCCTCCCCCACTCATGCTCGGTTTCACTCTGTCAAAAATAAATAAATGTAAAATAAAATATATATATTTAAAAAAAAACAAGGTTTAAATGGCCAGAAGGCCAGCCAGTGATTGTAAGTAGTGTACCCACACCAAGCAGGGCTGCTGGGTGGGTGAAATTTTTTTTCCTAATCTTAACACTTACCCTGTTATACTGAAATATCTACTTCTGTGCTTTTTCGTCTAGTTAGAGTTCCTTGAAGGCAAGAGCTGGGTTTATCTTTATGTCCAGAGTGTCTAGAATATAGAAGTTATTACTAGTAAATGTTGGTTGAACTGAAGTGAATGGAAGAGAAAAGTGCCCCAAGGATGCTGTTCTGAGGTCGGCCTACCGGCCTGGCCCTGGAAGAAGGACACGGGATCACTTGTGGTCAGCAGGGCATCCTTTCCATGACAAGGGGTGTGGGCGGGAGGGGGGCCCTGGACCAGGCAGGAGGGTGATCTACTCTGGCCTTGCTACAGAGATCCCCTGCGTCTTCCTGGGGGCTTCACCAGCCCCCCACCCAGACCCTCCATCAAGTCTGTGGTTCCAGCTGCGAGAATTTATTTTTATAAAAAATTTTTTTATGCTTATTTATTATTGAGACAGAAACAGAGCACGAGTTGGGGAGGGACAGAGAGAGAGGGAGGCACAGAATCCAAAGCAGGCTCCAGGCTGGCAGCACAGAGCCCGACATGGGGCTCGAACCCACGAACTGATCATGACCTGAGCCGAAGTCAGACGCTTAACCAAATGAGCCACCCAGGTGCCCCCCAGCTGTGAGAATTTATTTCGTTCTGACAAGAAATGCAAGCAGGACTAGGAGAGGAGTAAGTATTGGAGGACCATGTGCTCCCAGAACTCAGTGCAAGGTGACACTCTGACATAAGGAAAAAGAGATGGTGGCTTTATCACTGCTCCCTCTTTCCCTCTGTCTTCCTTCCTACCTCCCTCTCTCTCTCTCTCTCTCTCTCTCTCTGTCTCTGGCCCTCTCGCCCTCTCTCTTTCTAAAGTAGGCTTCATGCCCAATGCTGAGTCCACCCTGAGATCAAGACCTGATCAAGAGCTGGATGTGTGGGGCGCTTGGGTGTTTCCGTTGGTTAAGTGTCCAACTCTTGATTTTGGCTCAGGTCATGATCTCACAGTTTGTGAGTTTGAGCTTGGCCTCAGGTTCTGTGCTGACAGCAAGCAGGGAGTCTGCTTGGGATTCTGTCTCCCACTCTCTGCCCCTCCCCCACTCGCTCTCTATCTCTCTCCAAAATAAGTAGGGGCGCCTGGGTGGCTCAGTTGGTTGGACCTCCAACTTTGCCTCAGGTCATGATCTCACAGTTCCTGAGATCAAGCCTCCTATTGGGCTTGTGCTGACAGCTCAGAGCCTGGAGCCTACTTTAGATTCTATATCTCCCTCTCTCTCTCTGTCCCTCCCCTGCTCATGCTCAGTCTCTGTCTCTCTCAAAAATAAACATGAAAAATATTTTTAAAAATAAGCACTTAAAAAAAAAGCTGGATACTTAACCTCCTGGAAATGTTCTATTATACAAAAGTATACTTAGATATGAAATAGGTATAATTTCATATATAGTCTCCAGAAGAATGTAGATGTAGTGTGTGTGGATATGTATATGTATATACACATATATAGCACATATACAAAACGTGTATGTATACACAAATGCAGATGGACAGACAGCTTGAATGTGATGGCATCACGTGATGGAAAAGAAAGCAGTGGCCCCAGTACTGTAGGTGACGGAGGGAGCCGGAGGCTGGCTGGCAGAGGGTGTCTGATGCTCCAGGCTGGGGCTTTTAAAGGGAAGAAATGATAGATGCAAGGGTGTAAGTGGGGGGGCAGGAGTGTCTTCAAATAATATTTGCAGTGCAATTATTTTTTGAGTTTTGAAAGTCAACAGAATCCAACATCTAATTGGCTTCAATTTCCTTAACTGGAAAATGGGATAATAATGCACATTCCTCGTGGGTTTATTGTGAGGATAAAATGTGGGCGATATGTTTGAAGTGCTTGGTTTGTGCCTAGCTCCACATACTGAGTTTTATCCAAGTGTGCTATTATTATTGGTGGCGGCTGTGGTGTCCCCGTTGTGTCCCTGCTGCTGCCACAGTGCCCAGCACCACACGGGGCACACTGTTGGCCCTCTGGCCATCTGCAGCCAGCATCCGGAAAGAACCCCATGATAGCATCCCTTGTCTGACTGCCTCTAACTTCTTGGTTTATGTTGCGTGCCCTTGAGGCAAATTTTCTGAGACCTGGTGACTGTAAATCCTTGGAGGTGTGCAGAGAGGTTTTAGGGAGCAAAGGTCCCTGTCTGTTTTCTCACCTCCTCTCTCTTGCCTGGGCCCACATGGTTGGAAAAGATTGGGGGGAACACCTACTTACTTGCTACACTTTATACATACTACCTGAAAAAGCCAATCAGAATTGCTTACTTAAGAAAATATCTAAGGGGTGCCTGGGTGGCTCAGTCAGTTAAGCACCCAACTTCAGCTCAGGTCACAATCTTGGGGCTTGTGAATTCAAGGACCATGTCAGGCTCTGTGCTGACCGCTCAGAGCCTGGAGCCTGCTTCGGATTCTGTGTCTCCATCGCTCTCTGCCCTTCCCCTACTCATGTTCTGTCTCTCTCTCTCTCAAAAAGTAAATAAACATTAAAAAAAAAAAAAAAAAAGGGAGGGACGCCTGGGTGGCTCAGTCCGTTAAGCTTCGGTTCAGGTCATGATCTCATGTTTTATGGGTTCAAGCCCCGGGTCGGGCTGTATGCTGATAGCTCAGAGCCTGGAGCCTGCTTAAGATTCTGTATCTCCCTCTCCCTGACCCTCCCCTGCTCGTGCTGTCCCTTAAAAATAAATAAAAAACATAAAAAAAATTTAAAAACATAAAAAAAAACTAAGAGTCATTAGGGCTGGGGTACCTGGGTGGCTCAGTCAGTTAAGTGTCTGTTCAACTTCAGCTCAGGTCATGACCTTGCAGTTGCTGAGTATGAGCCCACCTGGGCTCTCTGCTGTCAGCACAGAGCCCAGTTCAGATTCTCTGTCCCCTCCAGCCCCCCACCCCTGTCCTTTCCTGCTGTGCTTTCTCTCTCTCAAAATACATAAAAATTTTTAAGAAGAGTCATTAGGGCTTCTCCTGTTCATTGTGTGCATTTTGTTAGCATTGACCCTGCAGCTACGCTTGAGACATCTGCTCTAGTGAATGTGTCCTTCTGGGATGTTCTGAAATGTTTCTACTTGTATTTAGAAAATCTGGCTTAAAACTCGTTGGTTTAATGTTCTGCATCCCAAATGCTATTAGTTGTCAGTAAAACTAACCCTGCCTACGCACTCTTCTATTCTTGATATATAAATAGGTTCAGCTGCCTAACAATTAAACGTACTATATTTTGCACATGCACATTCCTCAAGGAGACATTTAGAGGGTAGATAGCTTTTACTGTGATGATGCTATCTGGAAACAATCTTCCTAACTTTCTTCCCCCAAGTGGGTTTAACTTTCTTGAACAACGTGGGGGTTAGGAGCCCCGACCCCTTGCAGTCAAAAATCTGCCTATACTTTTTGACTTCCCCAAACTTTACTAATAGGCTATCATTGTCTGGAAGCCTTAGCAGTAACATAAACAGCCCATTAACACATATTTGGTACACTATATGTACTCTATACTGTATAATATGCTGTATATACTGTTTTCGTACAACAAAGTAATCTAGAGAAAAGAAAATGTTCATTTAGTCTTAAGGAAGGGAACAATACATTTACAGTACTGTATTTCTTAAGCAAAACCAAAACCAAAAACACAGCATATAAATAGACCTGCATGGTTCAAACCAACGTTGAAGGGTCGACTCTGTTTTGAAGGGTTGGAGGAGCTCCTTGGTGGCTCAGTCGGTTGAGGCTGAGCGTCTGGCTTCGGCTCAGGTCATGATCTCACAAGTTCGTGGGTTCGAGCCCTGCGTCAGGCTCTGTGCTGGTGGCTCAGAACCTGAAACCTGCTTCCAATTCTGTGTGTCCCTCTCTCTCTGCCCTCCCCTGCACATGATCTGTCTTTCTCTCTCAAAAATATTTTGAAGGGTTGGCAATGAGACTTTTGGTCTGCAAAGCCTAAGATACAATCTCCAACATGCACAGGAAATCCAGGATCAAATTTCTAGCACATCTTCATGGGGACAGGCCCAGGACCAGCTCCTACCTGTCAGAGAAGGTCTGCACTGCATGCTTTATATCATACATGGCCACACATGCTTGTAGCTGTGAGAAATCCCGGTGACAAAGAGAGTAAAATGCTAGAGAAAAGAAAAGATCAGTGGGGTCTGAGAAGATGAAAATGTAGTCTTCAGTAGAATTAGTTATTTGATAAGGTTGAAGGAAGGAGCAGGACTTTGCATATACCAAGGCCCCTGAGAGGTCTGCCTCCCAATCCAGAAGGGGATATGGCCTTAGGTTAACCCTTCAGAATTTCCCTTCTGGGCTGAACTGGGAGTTGAATAATAATAATACCAAGCATTACATGGCACTTTCAGATATGAAGTTTTATTTATTTTTCCATACGATACAATAAGGAAGGTGGACTAAATATCACCATTCTTTTACAGAGAAAATGGAGCAGCGAGAATGAAGACACTTGTCACTTATCGTGGGTCCTCAAGCTGGGTCTCTGAACCCTGACCGCACTCTGCTCTCTTGTATCCAGGGTTGCTTTACCTGACACCAGGGTGTAGGGGAATGTGCGGTCTCACATTACAGCCCTCAAGATACCCAGGTCCACTCTAGTCCCTGTAGTTTACTGGGTCTGACCTGGCCGGGTCTCCTAAATTCCCCGCCTGTTTTCTCCTGGTAAATGTGAGGGCTGAGTCTGGACGGTCCCTAAAGCATGGCCCAGCAGGGGAGAGCTCCTTTGGAGGGCCAAGGACTGGAGATAGATTGAGTATGGTGTGCACAAGGGCACTGACTACCTTAGATGGCAGTGAAGGCTGGCAGCACAGAACGAGAGAAAAGGAAGCACCCGCGGGTGATATAATGCCGAAACGTCATAGGTCTCCATACTTCGAAGGTAGGGCGTGCGTTGGAACTCAGGCGACAATTTGGTAAAATTCCACGTTCAATTAAAGAAAAAAAGAGCCTAGGTCTTTCCCTTTGGCATAGCCAGGGGCGCAGAGTCCAGGGCGGAGGAATCCGGCCAGACCAGTGGAGGGCTCCACCGAACGCAGGCTCCGCTGGCCCCGGAGCTGCCCCGGCGCCCACAGATTCTCAGATGGGAGGGCGCCGAAGTGCGGTCCGCGCGCGTCCTCGGGGGCTCGCCAGCCCCAAGCCCGCCGGCCGCCGCCGCCGCCGCCCCGCCCCCACCTCCGCCCCGGTCTCTCCCTCCCGCGAAGCTTAACTGATCTGCAGGCGGGGGCGCGGGTGATGCGAATTCCTAGAAGCCATAGGCGGCTGCCCAGGATTTAAAGTTAGGCTCCTCCGAGGACCCTGGAGGTTGGCGCTCACACCCCGCCTCCAGGTCACACACAGGGCCCAGGGGGGCGTGGGCAGGGAGAACCCCCACTCACCGTCCCAGTCCCCCCCGGAGCCCGGAGCCCGTTTCCACTCAGTCCTGCCAGTGCGGGCGGAGCGGAAGGGGACTGCAGACGAGGCTGGGGGCGGGGAGGCGGAGGAGCAGCGGGAGGTGGCGGTGGCAGGTAGCCGCGGGCCGGAGAGGAGGGGCTGCTTTGCCTCCTCTGGGACACCCGTCCGACCTCCGCCGGCTCTGCCGGGAGTGGGGCCGGTGAGTCAGATCTCCGGCACCCGCGGGTCGGGCTGCTGGCGGGGTAGGGGTGGGGGTTGGGGGGCGAGTCAGGAAATGACATCAGAGGCCTGTGCCTGGGGACGGGAGGTCTGAGCCGGGCCGGGGCGGCGGGGGCGGGAGGACCTCGGCGGAGCCTCGGGCCTCGGGGCCGGAGCCGGGCCCCTTCCTGGGGGAGTTTCCTGCCGGGTCCGCCCTCCCGCCTCTCCCCGCCCCCTCTCCGGGCCGCTCCTTGTATGGTCTGAGCGGCGCTCTCTCCCCGCCCCCTTCTTCCCTCCCTCTTCCCTGCGTCCCTCCCCGCCAGGCTGGAGGCTGCTCCGGACCCGGACGCAGAGTCCGCGGACCCGGCTGCGAGGCGGCCACCCGAGACGCGGCGCGCACGCTCTGGCCCGCGGTGAGGCGCGGGGAGCCG